>NC_090193.1:3682500-3852500 GCF_024679245.1 Pseudorasbora parva | reverse complement strand
AAACACTCTTAATTTTGAGTTATTTTTAGGACTAGAATAACTCAAAATGTTTGGACTAGAAACAAGACAAAAATACTAAGTAAGAAAAGTCTTTTTTGCAGTGAAGACAACTAAAGCCGGGCATACAAACGGGCAATTTTTGCTGTCGTAAGAGCTCGCAAACGATTTTTTCACTCGTGGAAATCGTTGATCTCGTGTGGTCGCGGCTCGCAGTGTGTGAGAGTAATTACGATTGCCGTCATGCAATACTGGAAAAGTAATATGATTGGCTATTTTCGCTATGACGGTTGCGTCAGCACCAGCTTCAGACACGCCCTCTTATCTCTCACGAGTTGACGCAGAAGTCCCGTGTGAATTGGCGCAGACGAAACCGATCCCCACAAAGAACTACTACATAAAATCCCAGTGAAGGCTGTTTAATTCACGTGTGTGTGCAGACAGAGGTTGACCGGTTAAATGGGCAAGAAGAGTTTTAAGATGAAGTAGATTTTTTATTTTCTCCCTATTTGAAATATTATATATAATATATTAGTGCAAAATGTTGTTTATACTTTTACAGAATGTGTCACAGTTCCTAAATGAAAATGAAATTTTTGTACCAAGACTAAGATAGACTGGGAATAGCATGGTAAGTTCTCAGGTCACAGCAAGCAAATCAAAAATGCTTGTGCTTAGAGCTGCAAATAGCATTTATTCGCATTATCAATTACTCAGTGAATAATATTCTTACGTGATAAGTCATTTGGACTATAAAATATCAGAGAACAATCAAATTTGCTTCATCTTTAGTTTAAGCCCAAAATGATGTAATCAGATGTCGAGATACACCGGTCGACCGGCCAAGTGCCGTAATCTAAAAGCGTGTGCATCACTGGCTAGGTTTTCATGCACAACTTTTGTTTCAGTTGGACTGAATTCATTCCGATTGATGAATCCTAATGTAGTGTTTACATGAGCGTTAAACAAAGCCATCGGGTTGATGTGCACATTTTTGTCACAAGCGTCAAATCAGAATACATTTTATGACATGCGCACACGTGCAAAACATTTTCCAGCTGTTTGCGCATAATAATTATTTTCCTACATTGCGTCTTTATTTGTTTTGAACAGCAGACTTAATATTTATCCATTTCTGGTCATAATTCGGAGACATTGAGCATATGAACAGTTTTTATCACGCAGTAAAAATGCCCCTCCACACCCAAATTCAGTCATTTGTAGATGAGAATCCAAAACAAGTACTTGGTGGGTACAAGTACGTTGTCCTGCTCCACTTCACAGACACTGAGTGAAAGGATAATTGCAGAATGATGGGACACTCATTTATCACACCTTATTCAATAGGAAGAACAGCTTGTTCCATGCTCCATATGTTATTACACTATTTCTATGTCATTGCTAATGCATACATGTCCTCTCGATCGGATTACAAAAGGAATAAACCACCTTTTTAATCCGATTGAAATTTGATTCAGTCATTGATTAAGGTGTTTACATTAAGGCTTTCAAGTCCGATTGAGCTGTCAGAAAAGGATTATTTGGTTGCATGTACAAGTACAAGTCATCTCTCAAACAGCTTGAGAGTCGCAAGAGCCAAACTCAGTGGCTCATTGTGCTTAAACGGTCAAATACACACAAAAGGATGTCAGAATGCCTGTCTTGGTGAGAATTTAGTTACACGCAGTCATTTTTTAAACGTAAATAGTTGAGAAAATTAGCGAAAATTAACATTATATTGGATCCTTGCATAAACTCTTAAAGTGACAGCAGCCTAATATTCCTGCTAATATCAAAGAACAGAAGAAAAAGACAATCACTCTCTGCTCTATACTGTGGGATTACTAATTTATAAATTGTTATATCAAGGTTCCAATGTAATAGTATACAAACAGTTTGTTATGTACATAATGCTTTACAGTTTGGAGGTTCAGGTTGACTACATTCTAAGGAGATCAAGCTAATCAGTCTTTTGTCTTTATGCACTTCCTGATCTATAAGCAACATTGTCAGAGTGATCACATTTGCATCTATTCGTCTGATTGGCACTGTTATGCTGATAGGATTTGGATTGGTGGTCTGATTGGCACTGTTATGCTGATAGGATTAGGACTGGTGACATGGAAATGTGTGGGGTGTGTCCCTTTTACCTAAACAACATGTGCATTCCTTTGTTTAGATTGTCTCCTCCTCTACTGTGTAAATCCCTCCCCCTGAAATGTGGATAAATTACAATGTATACCATTTAGAATTGGACTTGGACGACTGCAGCCACAGACGGCACGTGTGTTTCTCAATAAAGAGGAACGCCTGCCCGAAAGATATTCCCAAGCTCTCCTGGTCTTCACTTCTGAGTTTCCAACAATACTGAATGAGTTAAAGTGAAATAACTTTAATTGTGAGCATTAATCTGAATTTCATTTTTACAAAGAAGACTGTGCAGTGTTATTTTACATTTTATTTCTTTAATTTCTGTAGTATTTCTTTCCTGAATACTAACCTACTGTTAGACCAACTTAAAGCCATGTTTATTTCATATCGCTCGTTATTCTTTTGCATTTATTTGTGCAGTTGTTTGCTATTTGTTTATTTGTTCTTATTTTATTATTGACTTATGAAAATGAAAATTTAGCATTGAAGAAAAGTAGGATTTTTTGTGTGTGTGTATATGCTGTCACACATACAAAAAAAGAATTTGAATCGTCCAAGAAAATTGCAATCGACGCATCTCTGGATCAACTGTACTAAACCCCCAAATATTGA
Source organism: Pseudorasbora parva (assembly GCF_024679245.1). Classification (NCBI taxonomy): domain Eukaryota; kingdom Metazoa; phylum Chordata; class Actinopteri; order Cypriniformes; family Gobionidae; genus Pseudorasbora; species Pseudorasbora parva. The sequence continues at coordinate 3,849,740 of NC_090193.1, read as the reverse complement.
AAAATATTGAAAAATTAATTGATTATCAAAATAGCTGCCAATTTCTGTCTGTTAAAGGTGCAGTTTGTATATTTTAGTTGCATCTAGCGGTGATATTGTGAATTGCAACCACTCACCCCTCCCTTTTAAAGCACTTATTGCTTGTTTCTACTGAGCGGTACGGTATGCAATTTTTACAGTTTATATTCTCAGAAGTCGTGAATGGTACCCTAATTCCGAACCGTACCACTTTTATTCACCCTTCCGTTGGGGTACCTCGCACAGTAGTTCAGTACTAAAGGGTGAAGCTAGACTCACTGAAGAACGTTGATTGGTTGACAGAGAATCGTCATTTGCGGGGCTTTTTCGGCTGTTTTTCCTTGCAGTATGCAGCCTTGACTCAAACAAAGCATGTCTTCTTGTGACAACAGCCACATGCCGAGAAGCAAGAACGAGATCTTCGGTATGTCGTTTATTGTTGTTTACTGTGTCGCTTTCTTTTTAGCGTGAGAATGGCATTGATCGCTACACCACGCCTTTCATAAGCGTACTGTTGGCATCAGGGCCGTGTTAAGCCTTTGCGGGGCCCTGGGCTAAGCTTTTGCGGGGTCAAAAAGCTTTTTAAATCTTTTAAGAAATCCTACAGGTCATAAAGAACTTTATTTCTCCACTTTCAAGAAAAGACGAGAGCTCTCCATTATGTCTCCCTATTTACCTAAATGTGACCAGTCACGGAAAGTAGGGACTCAAGTTGGTTCTGGGGGATTTTAAGTTATTCACGGATTCTGAAAGTGTAGTCTACAAGCTGTCCAATGATGTGTAACACAAATCTGATAGTTGGAGAAGTTGTGGTCAACTGAATGTATGCCTTTAGAAAAGTGTAAACGAGAGAAAACAGCCTCTAAAGTTTTGTTGTTCTCACCTGCTGGGAGTGACAATAGTGCTCATTTACATCTCATTTAGATAAGCCACACCCCCTGTAAAGCTGCATGGTTGCTAGTAACGACAGACGCAACGGGAAAAATCGGACCGCATACTACTAATAATAAAGATGCTAACATTACCATCTAAAAGCCCATTATAGTAATGGGTTTTTTTGGCAAGTGATACGATGCTAACGATTACAATTAAAACGTCAGTTAAGAACAATAGGTATGTATGGGAAGGTCTAAATATGAGATAAGTGTGTGTGTTCTTAGAATGAACACAAAACGACAAACTTTGGTGTTTATGGAAACACACCCCATAAGAAACAGAAAAGTATTCTTGCAAATCTTGTTGCCTCCAATGAAATAAGTCGTTCGGGCACACTTTCTGTTTGCCGGGGTCTTCTTAGTGGATGTACTGTGCGTCTTTCGAAGGGGATAAAGACAGAGAAATAGGTAAAGTTCCTGACCCTGGCTGTAGTGTAGGAGTAAGGCGCATGTCATTAAGTTTTGACGCATACCGATCAGTGGTTCGAATCCACCTTTTGCCACACACTCTAACCGAGAAACACTTATTAATAAACACATGTTAGATGCTTTTTTCCACTAACATTTTCTCAATTCTTTTTGAAAATAAAAGCCTTTCCGATCTGATATGTGATGGGAAAAGGGAGTAGAGAGATTGTGGCAAAAGGCGGATTCAATCCTCTGATTCGATACGCATAATTACCTCGATTAAAAAAATAAATAAAAAAAAAAGGATAACGCAAAAGAGAATTCTCTCGGGGGCCCCCTGGTGTTCAGGGCCCTGGGCTGCAGCCCATGTTGCCCATTAGGATAACGCGGCCCTGGTTGGCATTAGAAACCCAAGCTCGATCAGGATTTAACATCCCAAATACTGAATGTACTGAACCGTACCATACCGCTCGGTGGAAACAATCCATTAGAAAAACTACAGTGGCCGACACAGGACATCTCAGACAGCAGAGAGTAGCTAGCGCTCTGTAGAGAAGTTTGTCCATTTAGGGCTACCGTAGAAACATGACGGCGCAAAATGGCGACTTCACTGTAAGGGGACCCACAGTGTGTGTAGATAGAAATGCCTCATTCTAAGGTAATAAACATAACGGTTCATTATCAACGGACGTTATACACCACTGAAAACATAGTTATGTATATTGTATATGTATATTATATATATTAGATCCTAATAAATACTACACACTGCATCTTAAATTTGCTGATCAATTAATTAATTGTGGCAGCTCTGTATGTTTTTCTTTTTATTTTAGATGAAAGACATGGATCTTCAAGGTTCCTACGATCTCTATGATTCTACATCAGATTCCAGTTCGGATTCCTACATTTCAGATATCTTTTCCGAGACTGACAGCGATGATAACCTTATACCAGACCAGACAAAAATTCAGCTTCTTGACGAAATGGATGTCGATGAATCCGGCTCAGCGAGTTCCCCCGTCGGTGAGACGACGTCAGACAAAATGAGCTATGATAAGCAGAGTCTTACATCGGAAGAGTCTGAAACGGCAGAAGCAGAACCCAGCTCAAGCCAGGACACAAAAGACGGCATAGTTGTCAGTGCATACCAAAAAAGAGGTGGCAGTAGAGTGTACAACAAGAGACATTACTGCTTGTATTGCCGTAAGCCTTATGCGAAGATGGCACGGCATCTAGAATGTTCACATAAAAAGAAATCTGATGTGGCTCAAGCGCTAAGCTTTCCAAAGGGTTCCAAGGAGAGAAGAAAACTGCTAGATTATATTCGTAACAGAGGAAACTATGCTCACAATGCAGCTGTTGTGAAATCAGGAAAGGGGGAACTAGTGCCATTTAAACGGCCACCTAAGGAAGCACATGCAGATGACTTCATGCACTGTGTGTACTGTCAAGGGCTTTTTATAAGAAAGGTCCTGTGGCGACATATGCGTTCTTGTAGACTCAAACCTCGATCGGTCGCCCCCAAACCAGGAAAATACCGCGTTCAGTCTTTGTGTAGATACACGGGGCCTTTGCCGTCAAACATGTCTAAACAACTGTGGGGAGTAATCACTACCATGACTCCTGACTCAATCACAGACATAGTGAAAAATGACAAAGTAATTATTGATTTTGGACAGCACTTGTTAAACAAAGGTGGGATATCAGCCAAGAATAAACAGAGCGTGCGAGAGAAGATGCGAGAATTGGGAAGGCTGCTTGAAAATGCCAGGAGAGTCACCACCTTAAAGACGATGAAAGATTGTGTAAATCCAAAGAAGTACATGGAGACTGTCAAAGCTGTCAAGTACACATGTGGGTATGACAGTGAATCTGACAAGTACTTGATTCCAACACTTGCCACCAAGCTTGGGAATTCCCTGGTTAAAGTGAACAAAGTCTTAAAAGCTCAGGGTTTGCTCTCAAACAACAAAGAGCTTGTGAAGACTGCCAGTGAGTTTCAAGACCTCCACGAGGAGAAGTGGAACGAGATGATCTCGGCTACGGCTTTGAGAAACATCAAGGAAGCAAAGAATAACGTACCCTCTCTCATGCGCTTTACTGAAGATGTTCAAAAACTGCATGCACATCTCAGTCAATTGCAAGAAAAGTGGTCCAGTTCACTGTCTGAAAGTCCCTCTGCTAAAGCCTGGTCGGAGCTGGCGAAAGTGTGTTTAGTCCAGGTGATTCTCTTCAACCGGCGCAGGGAAGAAGATGTGGCGAGCATTCTTTTGTCTGCGTTTTTATCAAGACACACTTTAGATCCGCATCTGGATGTGGGCTGGGCGCTCTCCGAAGTGGAAAAAGTACTCTGCAGAAGCTTCTCAATGATTGTCACCAGGGGAACGCATGGTTGGCTAGTTCCAGTTCTTCTGACTCCAAAAATGTTGTGTGCCTTAGAGCTCCTTGTTCAGCAGAGAGAGGCCAGTGGCATTCTGAAAGACAATGGATATTTGTTTGCCAAACCAGAAGGCATGACCCATTTCCAAGGGTCCGACTGCCTCCGTGGCTTTGCCAAGGCGTGTGGCGCAAAGTTTCCCAAGTCGCTGACATCGAACAGAATGCGAAAGCAAGCCGCGACCCTTTCGACAGTGCTGAATATGACAGACACGGAGATGGAGCAGCTCGCCAACTTTCTTGGATATTACGTAATAATCCATCGGGAGTTCTTTCGACTCCCTGAGAAGACCCTGCAATATGCCAGGATCAGCAAAGTCCTAATGGCTCTCGAGCAAGGAAGATTAGCTGAGTTCCAAGGCAAGACCTGGGATGAAATTGGGATCGGTCCTGAAGGTGTGTTCATTTATTTTGCTTTTTTGTTCGTTTTTTTGTGATCACCATCTACTCCTTTCTGCTTAATCTCATTAGCCAGGTTTCCATCCAAGGTTTTTTTTTGTGCAAAAAAGGTTTAGCGCATCAAAATGTTTAGTTTGTGTAAATGCAGATCATTTTTTCAAAAGGCGAAAATATTTTCCGATTAACTTTAGCATATAAATTCTGTCGACACTTCAAATATCGAGAAAAAGGGCTTTAATGCAAATAAATGTGGTGTCATGACAGATTTCGTCTATAGCATCTGGACTCGAGGCGTTGCTCCCGTTAAAGCAGCGTTTCTCTGTAGTTCAGGTGCATTAAATCTATTATATTCATATTATTAAATTGTATATAAGAAGAAGTTTTATTGATATAGAGCCTTTCCAAAAGGACACTTAACAGAGGTAGCTGAACAACATTTACAGTGTACACACAAAGACAAAGTGAGAGAGAAAAAAAACATTCAAAACACATATTCAATTATTTTATTACTATTGGTAAGAATAAGATGTGTTGCCTCTCAAACATCATCCATCCTTATTTTTGTAATTTTGTCTTGTAAATAGTCTCTATAACAAAGTAAAAGCACTTTTATACTATAATTTAATCATATATAATAAGGTTTTGTTTCAAAAGAGATGAGGAAAATATAGTGCCTTGAAAATCTCTCCCATAAAACTCCTCTCTGTCAAACGAAAGAACGCTGTTTGAGTTTTCACTGACAAAAAGAAGATCAAATAAGCTTCTGTCTGAATAAATAAAATGTATTGCTCAATGAGATTCTGCTCCCTTCTGGAGCCTGTCCCTAGTGGCCATTCGGGGAATTGGAGTTTAAATCACCGAACCCATGGGCTTTTTCACATAAAGGCTGTTCATCAGTCCTGTCAGAACAGTTGTCCTACTTCACCATGATCTTCTGATTAATATTTCATAATTTAGTAAAAGGCCTAGCCTGGATGGCAGCCGAACTTAGCCCGCCCACAAAATGTTTAGGTTGGGCGATTCGGTCTGGCCTCGATCCATAGAGGAGTTATTATCCGCGAAAAGAAACTGTTCGGACCAATGAAATCCTCAGGGCGGGCTTTAGATGATGATGGACAGATGATCAACAGTAACATAATCATCACGTCATCAAAGGGGTTTGGGTTATATTTGTTCAAATCTTAGACGAAGAGCTTGTTTGTAAATGCATCACCTTCATAATTTCTCTCAGAAATGACGATCATGTTGGGTAAGTACTCTGTGTATCATTAAATTATTTTACTTTTTTATAAAACCGGAAAAAATCGTTTATTCCAGCGCGCGTGCAGACAGGGTTGCCAAGTTTTTACAACAAAACCCACCAACTACTAGCCCTAAACAATAGCTTCTCGGGGAGTTCTCCGGGGGAAAAATAGCGTTTGGGGGGTAAAATGTGTGTTATTTTGGAAAGATTGCCTGCTAAAATTAGCACCCATGGGGCTGAATAGTCGCTTCAACCCACAGACATAGAAAACAACCCGCGGGAAAAAACGCAGGAAAGGACTTGGCAACACAGTGCAGTTGAGCTCTGTTGACGTCGCTCTGCTGCTCTGATTGGTTGTAGTTCTGTCCAATTGAGGTCTTTCCTGGTTGGGTTGAAACGCCCCATAATCACAGCCCAATGGAGCATCAGACTCATATTCTGACTAGAGTTGAGTATGACCACGTCAGGCTATAAAAGGCCTATTATTCCTGTAAATAGCATACACTGGCAAATTGCACCTTCTGCATTTTACAAATATTTGGGATGCAAAAGATACGATAGAATTTGTGATTATGCAAAATGATGTATGGAAACGACTCAAGGGCAGATTTTTTTAGCAACACAAACAAAACTTATGTGACAATGCGTTTTTTTAGGGATGACACACCATTTTGTCGGTAAAAGGCCAATTGGATGGAAACAGGCTGGAGACAAATAAATGCATATTCTCTTTGTTGATATTAAAACAGTGGAGAAAGTGTTGGCTATTGTTAAGCTGTACTTTGTATGACCTCCACAGAAAAGGTCCCGAACTGTGATGAGGATGACGGGCACATACAGCAGGGACACACTTCAGCGACTGTTTATGGTTTGTATTACTCAACTTCAAGTAGCTTTACTATCATTTGAAACAATTACTATTGTTATGTCTTGTATTTCTTTGATAAAGTAATTCTAGTTTAAAGTAATTCTTTGAACATGCTAGATAGTATGAAAAACAAGATGGATTTATGTTATTAGGTTCTGAAATGAATTAATTAATGCATGAAAAGTGAACCCACAAACAATGATCAGATTTCAGAATTTCCCTTTGAAGACATCACAGTATGTGCTTTTAGCAAATGATCATTTCAGTCCAAGGGACAGGATGGAGAATCAGTGTTTCACTGACAATAATTAGGTAGAGTGAAAATGATTTACCTGGACTAAAGATGATGCATAAATAGTGAAGGGCTGGACCAGAATATTCCAATATTCCTTTGTTGGGTTGATATTCGAATATTCATTTTTTCTTTGTGTGTGTTTTTTCTCACACACCTAGCATCCCCCTCAAAACGGTTCTCATTTGTGGTTGATTATGTTAACACGTAAAATACAATACTCTTTTTCTTCCAGTTAGAAAAACCTTATAGCCTTGCCGTTTTTTAATAGGATGGACAGTTGAGGAACCCAACCTTGTTATACTTAATAAATATATTTGCTTCTTCTTAGCCTAAGGCCGGAGACACACTGCAAGCGTGGTGTGAGCGCGGCGTTTCTGTTGCGTATCATCCGCGGGGCGGCTGCCTGAGAATGAGAAAACTCTGTCTTTGCACACCAGAAGCATGTCTGACGCGGCGCTGCTGCTGCTATTAATGTACTGGGAAGCCCTATACTGCATGTAAAATTTAAATATATTGCCTATTGATACAGCAAAGACAACGTCTGCAGTAGCCTATTGGCCATACATATCTATGGTATTGACGGCTAAATAGGCTACAGAATATTTCGTTCTGTATTGACAGGTTTAATATTTCAAAATCGATAATTATGTTGTTTTTTATTATTACAATTAGGCCTATATCTGCATTTCTGTTAACCTACAGACTTTCAAATATGAAAATGTCATTTATTAATATGTATTCTTGTTAAAATGGCATATAATCATCTTTTTTTCATATGCTATTTTGCTATTTTGCCAGCAACACTCACTTAAATAGGAGCTTTTACAATTTGCTTTGAAACCAAGTCTTCTCGTCAGTCAGCTCCTCAGTCTCGTGATAACTGAGATCTGACTCCTGCTGCTGATCTGTGCTGCGACTCTCATTCGGCTCACTCTTACTGAACTAAAGGATTTTCACTAATAAAATATCAAAATGACGGTGGGTGTGCAGGTGCTGTAACCAGTGTTATGCCTGAACACCAGTAACACCGACTATCTCATTAAGACTATTACCCGTTATTATCAATTTTAATGAATCTACTGCGAAATAAAGGAGCTTGTTACTGGACCGGACCTAAAATAGTGTTATAGGATTCCGAACTTCAGTTTGAAATTCCAGCACACAATATTCTTCATCCTTTTTTTCTTACCCCTTTCAGGTAAAATCACCCAGAGGAAGAAGCCCTGGCAGCAGACAGAGGTGCAGGCGGTGCAAAGGCACATGATGCATTTCATCACATCTTGTACTGTACCAGCAAAGAGTGACTGCGAGAAGTGTTTAAAGGCTGAACCAGAAGCTCTAAAGGACCGGGACTGGAAGAACCTGAAATTCTTCATATATAACCGTATTACAGCTTATAAAAAGAATTTGCAGTGCAAATAATACGAATATTGCCAACTCTGGCAGTATGTATACATTAACCTTTTTCATGTTCCAAGTGGTTCCAGAAATACCTACTGAGCTTCTGAAGAGGTCAGAGCTCCAGCTAAACTTGTAGGATATTGATCAACTTTATTGTTCAACCAGTAATTTTTGGCTTGTGGCCTTCATCAATCATCATAAGAACACCACATTTGAAATAAGGCAAAAAACGACAGATTTAATACACACATATATAAAATGTTTCAATTTCCTACAAGTTTTGACCTCTAGATTTTGTTTATATTTTAATGTCTCAACCTGAATTTTTTAATACTTTTTAGTATAACAATAGTTTGCTTTGAGGTTCATTCGACGTCATTTGATGAGTTTGTTCAAAGTTAAATTCAGCTATTTAAATGTGAGGTGATGTTTTGAGGTTCAATTACTAGTTAGTAGTAGATTTTTTTATCATGGTAGTAAGTACCAGGTGAACTAGTACCGGGTTTTTGGTTGTGGTTAAAAACGACCAAAGAATGGTTAAACTTTGAAGTGGAAAGGTTTAAAGATTAGACCTGTTGGTTTGATATGGGTTTGACAATATTCAGATTATACTCTTTCAAATCTTTGTATATAATAGAGAATAGAGGACTTTTTTACTGCTTCATTCACTTCAATCTCACTGATATTCCTGTAAAATATCAGTCAATCAAACCAAAAATTCTGTGTGTTGTGAAGATGACTACATGGACAACACCAGCACACACTAGGTTTCACAGGCAAGGCTTGAGCTAGTCCCGGGCTAAAATGCATGTCGGAGCTGTTTATACTGAAAGAAACGTACACAGTCATATCTTAAATCAAGTCAGCGCCATTGTTTTCTCTCAATATGCACACCAGTAATGTTTTTCTAAGGCATGTGAATGAATATTACTTAGATGTCCTAATTGAACTAATCCTGACTTAATCTAAGCCCTGTCTGTGAAACCGGGCGTATGTGTTCTATGCAAGAGTGAGACTTGGCATCAATAGCACCGTTTGCTGGCCTCACTACGTCATTATATCTAGTATGAACAACTAATCTGATGTTTTGTACTTCTACTGTATCATTAATTCTACTTAGTTGTAAATTAAACCCTGTTTAAAGACAAATGAACAAATTAAATCTGAGGATTCACTTAATGTAAATGCATATTATTTGTTATTAGTAATATACTTGTTATTGTTGCAAGGTAAATGGGAAATTTCAAACGGGAAATTATGTTATTTATGCAAATGAGATTAGACATGTTCTCATGATTTTTCAGAAGTCTGGATGTCTCATGGTCAAGTCATTAATCATCAGTTCACATAAGTTGTGTATTAGCTAACAAAGCTATGTTTAGTATCCCTATTTTTGCAGATCTCTAGAACCATTAGAAAGGAAGGTCCTCATCGGTTTCAGTTTACAACAAATGTGGAAGCAAAATGGCTAAACAAAAAATAAACTCATACAGCTATATTATCTTCACAAGCACAGACTGTTTTTAGTTCAGTCAATATTTAATTTTTCATTTATACATTGTATTGCCAAAAGTATTGGGAAATCCAAATCACTGAGTTCAGGTGTTCAGTCACTTCATGGCCACAGGTGTATAAATCAAGCACTAGGCCTGCAGACGCTTCTACACACATTAGTGAAAGAATGGGTCGCTCTCAGGAGCTCAGTGAACTCAAGCGTGGGGCCGTGATAGGTTGCCACTGGTGCAATAAGTCCATTCCTGACATTTCCTCACTATGAAATATTCCACGCTCAACTGTTAGTGGGATTATAACAAAGTGGAAACAATTGGGAACAACAGCAACTCAGCCACAAAGTGTTAGGCCACGTAAAATCACAGACCGGGGTCAGCGCATGCTGAGGGTCACAGAGCGCAGAAGTCGCCAACTACAAAAAACGTACAGCCTCCAAACTTCTGTGGTCTTCAGATGAGCTCAAGAACAGTGTGTAGAGAGCTTCATGGAATGGGTTTCCATGGCCGAGCAGCTCATCCAAGCCTTACATCACCAAGAGCAATGCAAAGCGTGGGATGCAGTGGAGTAAAGCAGCCGCCACTGGACTCTAGAGCAGTGAGATGTGTTCTCTGAGGGACCAGTCACGCTTCAGTCTGACAATCCCATGGACGAGTCTGGGTTTGGTGGATCCCAGGAGAACGGTAATTGCTGACTGCATTGTGCCATGTGTAAAGTTTGGTGAAGGGGGGATTGTGGGGTGGTGTTTTTTTTTTTTTAAGGGGTTAAGCCCCTTAGTTTCAGTGAAAGGAACTCTTAATGCTTCAGTATACAAATGCATGTTGGACAATTTTATGCTCCAAACTTTGTGGGATCAGTTTGGGGACGGCCCCTTCCTGTTCCAACATGACTGCACTCCAGTGCCCAAAGCGTCGGTCCATAAAGACATGGATGAGGAGTTTGGTGTGGAGGAACTTGACTGGCCTGCACAGAGTCCTGAGCTCAACCCGATAGAACAGCTTTGGGATGAATTAGAGCGGAGACTGAGAGCCAGGCCTTCTCGTCCAACATCAGTGCCTGACCTCACAAATGAGCTTCTAGAAGAATGGGCAAAAATCCCCATAAACACACTCCTAAACCTTGAGGAAAGCCTTCCCAGAAGAGCTGAAGCTGTTAGAGCTGCAAAGGGTGGGCCGACTCCATATTAAACCCTACGGATTAACAATGGGATGACATTAAAGTTCATGTGCAGGTAAAAGCAGACGTCTCAAAACGTTTGGCAATATATTGTTTATAGCCAGGGTATTCTCACATAAATGCGTATAAATAGTACGAGTGTGCAATGGCGTGGAATGTATACGATAGGCTGTTTTTCGCGTGCATATGATACGCATTTTATGGCGTATTATACATACGAACCCCCCACCCCACCACCCTAAACCTACCCAAGCGCGTGTCATATATACGCCATAAAGTGCGTATCATATGTACACGAAAAACAGCGTATCATATGCACGCCAAAATGAGTTTTGGCGTATACATTCCACAACATTGCACACTCGTACTATTTATACGCATTTATGTGTGATCGGGTTGGTATAGCATCACACAATATAATTCTTGTTGACACTCATAAAAAATCGGATTAAAGATAGATAAGATTAAAATAAGATACAACTACTACAAACTACAACTACTATTGTAGTTTGTACATATAGATGGATATATGCACTAAGAATGTAAATTGCCATTAAACAAGAGGAAGTATGGAGTGCTTCTTGAGGCCAATTGACACTGCACTAACATATGGCGACAGACACTAGATTACAGTTAGCCTGACGTGGTCATACTCAATTCTAGTCAGAATATGAGTCTGATTCTGCTCCATTGGTCTGTGTTTCAACTGAACCAAGAAAGACCTCAATTGGATTAACCCACAACCAATCAGAGCGATGAAGCGACGCCTTACACTAGTTGTCAAATGTCAACAGAGTTCAACTGCACTGTTGCGAAGTCCGCATATTTTTCCGCGGGTTGTTTTCTATGTCTGCGGGTTGAAGCGACTATTATGTGATTTTGAGCTTGCTCAGCCCACATTATAGCATCATTAACTCTGAAAAGCCTGGAAGAGTCTGCCACGACACTGAAAATTCTGACAAGGACTGAAGATCTTTGAGTATGTATATCTGCCACAGTGTTAGAGACTCCCCAGTAGAGTAATTCAACCTAATTTTCAAAGGAACAATTACTTCTTTTTTATTATTACTTTTTCTGATCAGGGCATTCCACTTTAAACACCTGAACGTTCAAATGAATTAAATAGATTAAGTAGTGTATACTCAAAGTTTTAGAAAAAGTTCTACTAACCTAATTATTTCAAGTTGGTGTAGCATGGTCTTCCTCTTGAGTAATTTTAACTAATATTTTTTGATTATATGCAACTTTTTTTGTGAATAACTAAGCATAACTTAAAAACATAAATTAAATACAACTTAATAGAATTAAGTAATTAAATGCTAAGAATGATCACTGTAAACCCTAATGTTGTCTTTACTTAAACAAATCAAGTAATCTTGACTAAATATTACTAAATTAGTTTAGAAATTTAAAAATATAAGTTAGTAAAACTAATTGACCTACAAAATACATAAACTTACGATTTCAAGTTAAATGAACTCAAAATCATAATTAATTAAAATAGCTCACTCTGGTCTTGCTTTGATGTGATTGGCCATGCAAACCGTTCTGTCTGGCAACACTTTTAATTATTTAATTATTCCATCTGCTGTGAGAAAAGGCTATCAATGATCCTCCACCTGCAGCTTCCTCATATGTGATACTATAGCCGGACTTAGATGTAATGACGCAGAGACATGCTCCAACTTCCCGGGAAATCCACCAGTGCCACTCAAATTATAATACATTATTACAAGGTAAGGAGATCATTTTGAACACTGATTGGTTATATACTTGCTCAAATATTTATTTGGAATCATTTTTAACCAAAAAAAAAAGTCACAGATTGCAGCTTTAAAGAAAAAAAATATAAGACAGACACAGAGACAACTTTTCAACTCGCTGGTGCTGGTGACAAGCGTTATGATAGGGGAGAAGCACACAACCTCAACTCTTGATTTTCCACACTGAACTCAAGATGTCACCACATACTCATTCTACCAAGATACATCCTGACCCTGCTTCACATGACTGAGGCATACAGCCTTGAAATGAGTGTAGTCTCGACTCTATCGGTTCAGGGTTCTCCAAAAATACACACTTTACAAAAACGGTTAAATGCCAACCCCGGGCAATATAATCAGGAGGTGTGCAGAACTTTATTAAATATACAACCTTTACATGGATTCCTTTTTTAGTTGTTTTTTTGTAAAATATTTTTTTATATTTCAAAACATGGAAAATGGTATGTCCTGTTGTATGTATTGTGTGTACTATAAATGAATATGCAGCACCCATGTTATGCATAGCACAGTTTTCTTAGTCAACAATTTTTTTGGGATCTTCATTTTCTCAGCAAAGAATATACACTCTAAAAAATACTGGGTTATTTCATTTTAACCTAAGTACGTGGGTCAGCCTGCTGGGTCATATAAAGGTTTGTTTTGGTTTTTTTTAGTTGGGTAGTTTTTCTGTAACAATTAAAACATTACAATTAACTATGTAATGTCTTTAAAGGGGGGGGGGGGGGGGGGATGCTGTTTCATGCACACTGAGCTTTTTACACTGTTAAAGACTTGGATTCCCATCCTAAACATAGACAAAGTTTCAAAAACTAATGTTGGACGTTTGATGGAGTATTTCTGTGTTAAAAATACTCCTTCCGGTTTCTGACAAGTTTCCGAGAGATTTTTTCGAGTATGGGTCGACTTGACGTTAATAAGAGCGGAAGGTCCTTGTATGGGCCGTACGGGCTCTTCTCCCGGTAGGGTGCGCACGTGCGTGACTAGAGCGAGAGAGGAAATGCACGCCCATAAACACTCGCTCAGCTGCAGATCCAGTCGTCGTTATAGTCCGCGCCGCGCTCCACTTTATTCCTATGAGTGACGTCGAGCGACTTCAGCGCTTCAGCACAGCATTCCGGGAAGGCAGCGCTGCATTTGAACCGATTTGAACGCAGAAATGACGGGTGAAAATTAGCTGAGATCGATAGCGATGGGTTTCTCCACGCTTGAGGACGTCACCGCTTTGTGCGCTCGTCATTCTTTAGCTCCGCCCACACGATACGCCTCCAGGTGCTCGTTTTTTTCCGGAAAGACTCGGTACTGTCCATATTTCTTTTATAAATATAATAAAACTAAAGACTTTTCGGAGATATGAAGGATGCAATACTACTCTATAGGTACTCAAGATTGACATGAGATTGACTGAAACTGAGTGTTTCACCCCCCCCCCTTTAAAACCCCTGAAAACACAGTTATGTTACATTTCTGACAATAGGTCCTCATACTACACACTGCACCTTTAAATTACAATATATACACTAATGATGTATGTGTTATGAGTAGAATGTGCTTTGAGCATTTACAAGGAAGTCAAAAAAAATCCTTATTACTAAGCAGCAATATCAATGAAAGATGTATTTATGTAGCTGAATGACTGGAGAAGGACAAGAAATATGGTAAAAAGGGGAAGAGCAGAAAAAAGCTTACCTGCCATCTGGAAAAAGTTCCCGATGGGACAGATTTCATTTTTTCCCCCTTCATAATATATCATCAATCTTAGAAACCAGATTTAATTATTTTATGTAGAACTCATACAATTATTAACTTAATAATCTAACCAAAGACTAAAATAACTATAATCCATATAAATATTTGTTGACAATTTTTTTACCGTCACACAGTTGTGATGTAATTTCTACCATGCAATTGTGAATAAAAAAAAATTATTTAAAAAAAATATGGATTGGAATTAAAAATACAAACAAGCATCAGTGGTTTATAACTCATATTTATTCAAGTCTTGGTCATTGTTAGTGGACAGATTAAACGAGCTAATACAGTCATTTTAAACTTAAAGGAATTTTATGTAAGATTGTGGCTAAAACTGGTACTGCAATCACTTTAAAATCCCCCCTGACTCGAGGTTGCCAGATTGGCTGCAGGATTAGCAGAACGTTTGTAGATCTGCAGCTGTGGTAACTAGAGCAGATCTGGCAACCCGAATGCCCAAACACTACTGACTTCGTGATTGGTCGATAGGTGGAGTGCGGAGCTTTAGGCCAAAACACAACATGACATCATCAACATCAGCTGAGGGCTGCAACAACAACTTTATAATGACAATATCCTGGCCGGACTACTGTTGTCAGTGATAGAAGTATTTGAAATGAACATGATTTTTTAATGTCTAGTGACATATCATAATCAGGGCCATTTTATGATTAACTGAAATATATTTCTTACATAGAGTTCCTTTAAAAATCGCTCCTATTGATAAATGATCTATTGTTCAGTATATTTTAAGACATTTCGTCTTTTTTTCACATATATGCGTGTATTATTGAGTTGTGAGTTGTGTATTGCGTTGTGTATTATCGTAGAGAGCTAGTGTCGAGTCTGTTTTCGTCACGCTGTTTTTCGCGTGCATATGATACGCATTTTATGGCGTATTATACATACGAACCCCCCACCCCACCACCCTAAACCTACCCAAGCGCGTGTCATATACGCCATAAAGTGCGTATCATATGCACGCCAAAATTAGTTTTGGCGTATACATTCCACAACATTGCACACTCGTACTATTTATACGCATTTATGTGTGATCGGGTTGATATTGCATATGCACTCAATAACTCATTTGTGTGGATTTTATGAGACAAAATTCCCATAATGTGGGGTTATGTTGCTTGGCAACGGACCTGTTTATACCCAAACCATATGAATCTCCGCAGTGACTTATAGAGTAGCTCTCATTCACTATCACAGCTTCTCTGGCTGAGGGCCATTTTA
Organism: Pseudorasbora parva; assembly: GCF_024679245.1. Classification (NCBI taxonomy): domain Eukaryota; kingdom Metazoa; phylum Chordata; class Actinopteri; order Cypriniformes; family Gobionidae; genus Pseudorasbora; species Pseudorasbora parva. Next base: position 3,834,274 of record NC_090193.1, on the reverse strand, counting down.
TCCGTTTTCAGACACAACATTATCTACACTGTAAAAAAAAAATTGTTGTTTTTTGTTGGTTTAACTTAAAAATATAAGTAACCTGGTTGCCTTAAAATTTTGAGTTTATTGAAATTAAAAATTTGAGTTGATACAATTAATAAATGGAAACTCAAAATATTAGTGTATCTGAACCACATAAAAATTTGATAAATCATGAAAATTGCACTATTTGGCATGTTTCACTGCGTCATCAGAAATAAAACACACAATTACCCAATGTGCTTACAAAATCTTTTAATAATATTTTAATAAAGGTTGTCGAATCTCAAAAAATGTTCATTGTATTAACTCAAAATTTTAATTTCAATGAACTCAACATTTTAAGGCAACCAGGGAACTTTTTTTCTAAATAATTTTTACAGTGTATATGTCCACTATAGCAGTCAAATTCATGAAATTCATCAAATTAATTTCAAACGATGTAATTAGAACAAATTTATGAATACTAAACTAAATGGATCAAAGAGGTGATTAGAATGAAGCAAATGGGCATTATTATATGTTATTACAGATGACTAATAATTGACTGTTTCAATGTTATCATGCAACTGGAAATTAACATGAATTTTACTTACTTGTTGTATGTTATCTATAGTATTTTCTTACATTCCTATTGAAGAGAAATTGGATGTCATTAAATTAATCTTTTATGCAGATTTTGTGCTCTTTGTGTGTAGTCAAAATAACAGATTTTTTGGGGCTTTTATGGCCAAAAAAGGGCATTTTATGGTACTAGATTATATTTATGCAGTAGTATTAATCCATTTAATCAATTTTTGAGCATAGACCCGAAAATAAAATCTCCAATTTAAACTGTCTTGAATGTTTTGGAGCAGTTTCAAAGGGTCGAGAAGAGTCCAATATAAGGTGGGAAAGGGTTTTCAGCTAACGTTTTGTTTGGGTGCAGTACCGAACGATTCCACTAGATTAACTCATTTACCATTAGTTTCAAACCCAGTCCTTTTTTACAGCAAGGACTATTTTTCAGAACCATTTAATATTTTTGAATCATGTCAATGATTTCTGTGTGTGTGTTCACATTGTTCCAACACCTTTACCAAGTTGAATATAACATTTTTTTGTTGTAAAAAAAGCCAACATACGAAATGTAGCCAATAGGCAATGTCCATAAAATATTTAAATGGCATAACTCAGTGAATTTGACTCACTGAGTAATATGAAATAATTATTTGTCTTGAATTAAGTTAATTTATAGATGTTGCCACCACGTTGATTGATAATTGTATCTGCTTTATTTATGCTGATATTGACAGCCTCATCTATGGAGACACGTGTCAGTTAGTGTGAAGTCTTCTGAACTCATCAATAAATCGCCTGTGGAGTAAGTGCTGTAACCAACAGCCCTCGCAGACTTTACATCCTGAATTACTTCACTGCGAAATACCTGAATATGTGTTTCATGTTTTATTCAAGTCAGAAATACTATTTAATATCAGATATATTACAAATAAAACAATCAGATAAATTAAATAATTATACTTTTACATTTAATTTTTAGCAGATGCTTTTATCCAAAGTAACTTAAAAGGATAGTTCACCCCAAAATTAAAATGTGATTAAATAACAATAATAATAATGAGTGGCTTCACAACAACTCTGGGACTGTTATTGAATGGCCCAGCCAAATTTGCTATATAAATAAAAGTTATTATTAAATACTGTTGTGCTTCTCACAGAAACCGATCGTTTCGTGTCTTAAGACATCAATGTGTCGCCACGAGCCACGGGGTTTAATATGGATTCGTATGTCAGTGTGCTTTTTACTCTCACAGAAATACACCCCATTGACATGCATTATACGAGTAACGGTTGAGTTAAAAATCTTCATTTGTGTTCTACTAAAGAAACAAACACACCTACATCTCAGATGCCCCCGGCTCAAAAATTTAAGTTTTTACTTACTTTTTTTCAGTTAAACCAACTATATATTTTTTTTACAGTGTATGAACCGCTGATAACTCAATATCTGCTTTGTACATAATGTTAGCAATGTATCATTAATAAAGTATGAAAATACAATGCTTATATAGTATATAGCAATAATATAGCATGTATAGCCGTAGCTATTTATTATGTCTGTTATTTCTTTATAAATTATGAATAATCTTTTTACTAATGCTTAACCAACGCTTCCTAGCATGCGGGTGTAATAAAGTGTTGCCCTCAGGGGGGATATAGATGCACCTTTGCACATTTCCCACAGCGTTTGCAGGCTGGTGTGTTCTGTGGTGGCTGAGGCTGTGGCGCTAGGACCCGGGCGGGGTTACAGACGCGCGGCGGCGGCGGCGGCAGCGCAGCGGCTTCAGTCCTGGCGACGGCGGGACTCGATCCCGCCTGAACTTCCTCTCACTGACGTCAGCCTCACCGCTCCGGACACCGCGCTGAGAAAAAATGCTGCTCTCCGTACCGCCAAGGACGGCAATCAACCCCTACAACGGATACAACAACAGAAACAGCAAAAAGGTAACGCGCACGGACTTTTCTGTGTATTTGACTGCTGCTTTCCAAAGCCAGCGGCTTTCTGTGCCCAAATGTGAGCTGCAGTGTCCTTGACAAATCAACTTCAGCTTTCTGTGGGATCATTGTCTCTCTCGAGCTGGATACAGACGGCTCGGGATATGCTTGGTTTTGTTGGGAATGGCGGCTTTCATAAGTTTCTGGTAATAATAGCTACATTCGTCAACATTCAAGACGTTATAAAACACACATCGAAGTTTCAGCATTATCGAACTTTGGAAGTAAATTAATGAACAACGACAGCGAATAAAGGTTAGAAAAGGGAATATATTGATAGATATGAACCATTCAAATGTGACAAATCGACTTGTTCTGTATCGTATCTAAAGAGGGATGCGGATGCTTTGATGTTTCTGTTTGCAAGTTTTCATCGGTGGGAAAACACACGCCCCACCCCTCGAAAAACCCACCGTGACGCGCTCGACTGTTGCGTTGTAGACTAGAGTAATAAACTGGGGGGAAAGTTTCAGTCCAGCAAACTCAGAACTGTTTACGTCTCTTGTGACTTCCATGTTTGTTAAAGGACCAAAGTAACCTCGACGAGCAACAAAGCTAGATCGCTATCGGCGACGGAAGCCTTCCAGCGCGCAACGCAACGCAACGCAACGCAACGCAACATACCGTATTGGTTAAATTTATAATAAACGTAGCGCGTTCATGTTCATAATGTCAGCGTCGCTTAGTAGCTGTAGAGGTGCTTAAAAAGTTACATAATTCAATACGTGAATGTTCCTTTGTTTTCCTGAACTTAAGAGTTGGACTTATCAAATGCGACATTTTCTGAATGCCAAACGCATTCTTATGTGACCCTGGACCAGTCATAAGGGTCAATTTTTTTTTTTTAAATTAAGATTTATACTTAATTTGATAGCTGAATAAATAAGCTTTCCATTTATGTATGTTTGTTAAGATAGGACAATATTTAGCCGAACTATTAAAATCTAGAATTTGAGGGTGCAAAATAATCTAAATATTGAGAAAATCGCCTTTAAAGTCGTCCAAATAAATTCCTTAGCGATGCATATTACTAATAATATATATATATATATATATATATATATATATATATATATATATATATATATATATATATATATATATATGTATATATATATACAGTAGGCTAGGAAATGTACAAAATATCATGGAACATAATCTTCTTTACTTGATATCCTAATGATTTCTGGCATAAAAGAAAAAATATATATAATTTTGACCCATACATTGTTGGCAGTTGCCACAGATAGCCTACACCCGTCGATTTATGACTGGTTTTGTGGTCCAGGGTCACATATATAATATAAGATCAACATTAAGGTGGCGTCACGTAGGTTTATAAATTAAATTATGATTTAATATCGGAACCTATAATTGGTTATGTTAATTTATAATAAATGAAATAACTATGTTGTCGATGTATTTCACATCTACAGTTTTATAAATGCTATACACCACGAGTTTTACATTACATTTGGCAGCTGCTTTAAACGTGCAGTATGCAACTTTTGGCCACTAGGGGTCACTCATTCAAAATAATAACAACAGACGTACTTTGATGACATCGGGAAAGTGCGTGGGCTCATGGGAGTTGTTGTCATTATTGCCACTGTCAACCAGCGAATCTGGCATCTCCAGCAGAAAACATGTTCACTGACAAGCCAGGTAATTGTTATATTACATCTCTATTATTGTTAAGTTTAGTTACGGCTTTTCACTTTATGTAATGTCAATCTAATGAAATAGCAGCGAGCTACCGTTACTTAACAAACTTATCAGTAGCGTTAGCTAATGTGCGAGACAGAATGTTGTGCGGGCGGTCGCTATGTCAACATACCTATAAGTTGGTAGGCTATGTTGACATATTAACCGCGCATCATAATTTGAGTTACTCAAATTATAGATATATTGACATGGCATCCGCGATTGTCGAACATTCTGTATATCAACTGTTCAATAAGGAAATACATTTCAATTTAGTTTATCATTACCAACATAAAACAGTAAATGAGAGAACCAGCACCAGCAATACGTTGTTCATTGGAACACGCGCTGTGTCGCTCCCCACGTTCATCAATCATTCTAATAAACATTTATTGTGGAACTCAGAGATATATGAATAAGTAGATCATTATTAAATCAATATTATATGTAGCTAGTATTAACATATGATAAAAGTGACGGTCACCTTATATTAATTGACCAAGATAGTGGCATATTACCTTATGAAGCTAACGTTACTTTCTCCAGCTACATATAAAACCAATAATAGCTAGTCCATCTGCGTTTTACACATGACATCATCGTGTCACCAAATATACGGATAGAAATACTTTTGAATCAGTTTTTAAAAAAATAGCTCTTTCAGTCTCCAAAAACACAGAATCCGCCTGTTTGAAAAGCCGATACAAAATGTATAACATTACGTATTCAGCTAAACGCGTCTCAATGTGGTCAAGATCGCTATGCAATATGCAAACATACAGCATGTTATGATTATATGATTATTATGTTAGCTGAATGGTTACTTAAATGACCTGTTTATTAAAACGCAAGCGAGATCAGCATCTCTCTGCAGTCCGAGCTTGTCACGAAGATTTCGCCATCTTTCAAAGGCTTCTCCAAGGTTTACACGTCTCTTGCTTCTTCTACTGTCCCAAAATCTTCTCGGCTCATTTTTTTCACCCGTACGTTTGCGCTTTGTTGAGCTGGCAAAACGTACAGGCAAAGAGTAGTCATGATCCATTATCATACAGACTTTTTTATACGGGTGTTCCCCTTATACTGTCAGTGTTCCTCTTTGAGTTTGGCGGTTCCGCCGAGCTCGCAGGAAGCAAGACGCAAACGTGGATATGACGTGAAAGACTGGCGACATAACGGAAATAAAGACACGGTCCGTGTCTTCGAATTAAAATATTAATTTCTCTGGATTTAGAAGTTAATTGGAACTGTCGGGATAATGTAAACACACAGCTTTAAAAAATATATAACATAGATATAGTGATCTTTTATATTTTTAATGCTGAAACATTACATATTGTGCCTTTAATCCAAACATACGTAGCATTCAGGCTGTAGATTTGTATTTGTCTGGGGTCAATCCCATGACAGTGGTGTTGCTAGAACGCCTGTGACATGATTGATTTCAGAAACGGTTGATGAGAGCTGTGCGAGCGTCTGGAATGTTAACAGTCACAAGCACTTGATAGTCACTGCTAATCGGTGCATGGCTCATGACACAGCGAGTGTGTCGCCCATACTCACACACCCAACAACGTCACAGATAAAGACTCGGGAAACTGATTGTAATTTGAAAAATGAAAGTGAAATGAAATTCTGCTGGCTTTGTCCGTGAAAACAAAACTTACAGTCTCTCACTTCTGTCAATATGGATCAATAACTTTGAGATTTTCTGTCCAATCAAATGCTCTCTAGAATCTGAAGCCCCACCCCCTACATTATAAACAGATGGTGAAGCCTTTGGCTGAAATCGTTTACTCATTCACATTTACTGTTTTCTACATGATGAATGGAACATAGTGCACTATATAGGGGATAGAGAACGATCAGACAGTGCACTATATAGGGGATAGAGAACGATCAGACAGTGCACTATATAGGGGATAGGGAACGATCAGACAGTGCACTATATAGGGGATAGAGAACGATCAGACAGTGCACTATATAGGGGATAGAGAACGATCAGACAGTGCACTATATAGGGGATAGGGAACGATCAGACAGTGCACTATATAGGGGATAGAGAACGATCAGACAGTGCACTATATAGGGGATAGGGAACGATCAGACAGTGCACTATATAGGGGATAGAGAACCATCAGACAGTGCACTATATAGGGGATAGGGAACGATCAGACAGTGCACTATATAGGGGATAGAGAACGATCAGACAGTGCACTATATAGGGGATAGAGAACGATCAGACAGTGCACTATATAGGGGATAGAGAACGATCAGACAGTGCACTATATAGGGGATAGAGAACGATCAGACAGTGCACTATATAGGGGATAGGGGACGATCAGACAGTGCACTATATAGGGGATAGAGAATGATCACACAGTGCACTATATAGGGGATAGAGAATGATCAGACAGTGCACTATATAGGGGATAGAGAACGATCAGACAGTGCACTATATAGGGGATAGAGAACGATCAGATTGTGCACTATATAGGGGATAGGGGACGATCAGACAGTGCACTATATAGGGGATAGAGAATGATCACACAGTGCACTATATAGGGGATAGAGAATGATCAGACAGTGCACTATATAGGGGATAGAGAACGATCAGACAGTGCACTATATAGGGGATAGAGAACGATCAGACAGTGCACTATATAGGGGATAGGGAACGATCAGACAGTGCACTATATAGGGGATAGAGAACGATCAGACAGTGCACTATATAGGGGATAGAGAACGATCAGACAGTGCACTATATAGGGGATAGAGAACGATCAGACAGTGCACTATATAGGGGATAGGGAACGATCAGACAGTGCACTATATAGGGGATAGAGAACGATCAGACAGTGCACTATATAGGGGATAGGGAACGATCAGACAGTGCACTATATAGGGGATAGGGAACGATCAGACAGTGCACTATATAGGGGATAGAGAACCATCAGACAGTGCACTATATAGGGGATAGGGAACGATCAGACAGTGCACTATATAGGGGATAGAGAACGATCAGACAGTGCACTATATAGGGGATAGAGAACGATCAGACAGTGCACTATATAGGGGATAGAGAACGATCAGACAGTGCACTATATAGGGGATAGAGAACGATCAGACAGTGCACTATATAGGGGATAGGGGACGATCAGACAGTGCACTATATAGGGGATAGAGAACGATCACACAGTGCACTATATAGGGGATAGAGAACGATCACACAGTGCACTATATAGGGGATAGAGAACGATCAGACAGTGCACTATATAGGGGATAGAGAACGATCAGATTGTGCACTATATAGGGGATAGGGGACGATCAGACAGTGCACTATATAGGGGATAGAGAATGATCACACAGTGCACTATATAGGGGATAGAGAATGATCAGACAGTGCACTATATAGGGGATAGAGAATGATCAGACAGTGCACTATATAGGGGATAGAGAATGATCACACAGTGCACTATATAGGGGATAGAGAATGATCACACAGTGCACTATATAGGGGATAGAGAATGATCACACAGTGCACTATATAGGGGATAGAGAATGATCACACAGTGCACTATATAGGGGATAGAGAATGATCACACAGTGCACTATATAGGGGATAGAGAACGATCAGACAGTGCACTATATAGGGGATAGAGAACGATCAGACTGTGCACTATATAGGGGATAGGGGACGATCAGACAGTGCACTATATAGGGGATAGAGAATGATCACACAGTGCACTATATAGGGGATAGAGAATGATCACACAGTGCACTATATAGGGGATAGAGAATGATCAGACAGTGCACTATATACAGGGGATAGAGAATGATCAGACAGTGCACTATATAGGGGATAGAGAATGATCACACAGTGCACTATATAGGGGATAGAGAATGATCAGACAGTGCACTATATAGGGGATAGAGAATGATCAGACAGTGCACTATATAGGGGATAGAGAACGATCAGACAGTGCACTATATAGGGGATAGAGAACGATCAGACAGTGCACTATATAGGGGATAGAGAACGATCAGACAGTGCACTATATAGGGGATAGAGAATGATCAGACAGTGCACTATATAGGGGATAGGGAACGATCAGACAGTGCTGTATATAGGGGATAGAGAATGATCAGACAGTGCACTATATAGGGGATAGGGAACGATCAGACAGTGCACTATATAGGGGATAGAGAATGATCAGACAGTGCACTATATAGGGGATAGAGAACGATCAGACAGTGCACTATATAGGGGATAGGGAACGATCAGACAGTGCTCTATATAGGGGATAGGAAACGATCAGACAGTGCACTATATAGGGGATAGGGAACGATCAGACAGTGCACTATATAGGGGATGGGGAACGATCAGACAGTGCACTATATAGGGGATAGAGAATGATCAGACAGTGCACTAAATAGGGGATAGGGAACGATCAGACAGTGCACTATATAGGGGATAGAGAACGATCAGACAGTGCACTATATAGGGGATAGAGAACGATCAGACAGTGCACTATATAGGGGATAGAGAACGATCAGACAGTGCACTATATAGGGGATAGAGAATGATCAGACAGTGGACTATATAGGGGATAGTGAACGATCAGACAGTGCACTATATAGAGGATAGAGAACGATCAGACAGTGCACTATATAGGGGATAGGGAACGATCAGACAGTGCACTATATAGAGGATAGAGAACGATCAGACAGTGCACTATATAGGGGATAGAGAACGATCAGACAGTGCACTATATAGGGGATAGAGAACGATCAGATTGTGCACTATATAGGGGATAGGGAACGATCAGATTGTGCACTATATAGGGGATAGAGAACGATCAGACAGTGCATTATATAGGGGATAGGGAACGATCAGACAGTGCACTATATAGGGGATAGGGAACGATCAGATTGTGCACTATATAGGGGATAGGGAACGATCAGATTGTGCACTATATAGGGGATAGGGAACGATCAGACAGTGCACTAAATAGGGGATAAGGAATGATCAGATTGTGCACTACATAGCTTTATTAACTCTTTCCCTGCCATTTTTTATTAGAAAAGTTGATAGCCTTCACCAGCATTTTCAAAAAGCTGAGAATATCGCCCTTTGTCAAAGACTGATTCAGAGCGATGATCAACACAGATGGAGTCGATGGACTTCATCAAACCTTCACAGTCTTGTAGCTCGACATTAGGGCAGTTTTGATTTATATGCTGTTTAATGTTGATGATCGTGTTATTTTACATATGCGTATAATTACATATCATATCGCTTGTTTCTGCTTCTTCTGCGCCTGTGTTTTGAGCAACTACCAATGGTAGTGTAGTTATTGGTGTGAACATGTCAGCATGAAGGACAGAGTAATCTCATCAATCACAATTCTCCCAGTAGAATGAAACTTTTTTGGTTACTCACCTCACACAGAATGACAGCTGTCTGACTTAAGAAATGGCAAGACATTATCTTGCTTTGCAGTTGTCAATCCCACCTTCTGTAGCAGCTCCTCAAAGTTTGTCCTGAAGAACTGGAGACAGACCTCATGCCACATGCCCTGACCCAGCCGCTGTTCTGTGACCTCGTGGACAATACTCTCGGCACAGAGAGAGTATGCCTCGTTTCTCATTGATCTTCTATGATGCACTGTCATTGATTATATAAATGAATGGTTGAACTAAATGATTCGTTTTAAATGTAACTGTTGTGAACTTTTGAATGTAAAGCACTCAGGTTACAGTAAAGGCCATCATTCTGCATTTGGCATCTGGGTGAGGGGATTTATATAAACCCTTTTCACATTTCCAGGTGTGGAACATTGAAGTACACTAACAGGATAAATAGAGGTACATGTGAGACCAAAGCAAATATAATTTTTGCAGAGAGAGAGAGAGGAGAGAGGAGAGAGGAGAGAGAGAGAGAGAGAGAGAGAGAGAGAGAGAGAGGTCTCATGATCAGACAGTTCACTATATAGGGGTTAGAAAACAATCAGTTATTAATGTTACCAAGAAATTAAACCATATTTTGAATTGTTTATTAATCTATTCATTCTAAAGTTCTTATCAATTTCAGCCAGTTTCATCACCATATTAGTAAAATACTATCCTCTTAAAGGCAACAGCAGTGTTTCGCTTTGAGCTTTAGAGCAGAAACATGATCAAATAACTGAACATTGAACATTGTCTGCAAATAATACAAGCATTTGCTGTTAAATTAATTTCTCTCATTGTTTCTGTCTTTGTTGTATTTGCAACGAATGCATTATTAGGGCTACATTTCCTATTGCGTTAACCTTTCAGAATTAGACACTTTAGTTATATTCAGATACATTTCAAACTGGTAAACTCAGTGACATAACAGATATATGTTAAACATAATTGTATCATTTTATGTAACCTTTAAATGGGTTTCTCACCATAGCTATATTCCTGAGGCGCATTTCACAACACTTTGGCTAAAGTGAACTGTTATGTTAGCGGTGAGAACGTTACTCCCATGACTAGCTGAAAAACATTTGGCCGTATTCCAGAGTTCATGCACAGGTTAAGTGCACATGTGGAGAATTCCAGACATATCTCGACCATCTTTCTTTGCTCTGTCTTTCTGACCCGATCTCTCGTTCCTGTACCTGCGCCATAAGAGTAAACAAAAGAGAGAACACAAAATAAACACGAGCCGAGGGACGAGAAAGGCTTTTTGTGAGTGGGAGGCAATTATACAACCAGATGGCAGAAGGTTTTGAATTACACATGACTTTACTCAAAACTACATTTCCCAGAAATCCTGATTCTACTGGGTCTCTTGTTGTGCTAATGAATTCTTGAAAAGTGGCAGGTTTCCAAGTCATTTGTTTTTTCAAGTTTTTATTTTTTTGCAAGAAAACTGGCCTCTGATGCATTTCGGCTTAGCCTTCCTCAGAATATGTCAGCTGATTGTAAATTTTAAGAAATGTTGCGGTTACTGTATAAATGGAACCTGCCTTCTAAGCAACAATTTTCGATTGTTTTCCCTGTAAAGTTCATATTTCTATATCTACACCATTCATTGAAAAATGCTGGAAGATTCTTTACATTTATGCATTTTACATTTATGCATTTGGCAGACACTTTTATCCAAAGCGACTTACATTGCATTCAAGGCACACATTTTACATTATTGTAATTTCTTGTTTTCCCTGGGAATTGAACCCATGACCTTGGCGTTGCTAGCACCACACTCTACTAGTTGAGCTACAGGACAGCTAATAATTAGCTTTATTACTAAAGATTCTTTAGTCTATTTAAATTGTGAACACTACAACAAATATAAAAACATGCTAAATATGTACTGTAGTCTTTCACAAACACACAGGGCACTATTTAACTGATCTGAGCTCATGGTCTAAAGCTCAGGTCCACTTTTTCTAGTTTGACAATGGACAAAAACGGTCAGCGCGCCAGGCTCATGGTCCAAAAGGGTTAGCGGCAGTATGAACTGACGGCGATATCAATTGATTTTTAATCAGCTAACCTAGCTAGTTCTTTTTATTGTTGCTGTTTTTTTCCGATTCGTTTCGATTCCTAAATGTTAGTAGGTAGAAGAAAAATAACTTTTAGATATCAATCTGCATGCGATGAACATTGGTTATGCTCATGTTCGCTCACTCCTTTGAAGGAGGCTCTAAAAATGGCTCAATATTTAAAAGCAACACATACAGAAGACCTAAACCGGAAGTCATGAGACTGACTCAGTGAGGCTGTGAATGTATTCAGGTTTAATCATATTTAATATAAAGCGGCCTGATGGTTATATCTTTATTGGATGAGACACACACCCATTGTGGTTACAATTTTAATGTTCAGCTTTTAGGAATCCATGCAGTCATTTAGTTAACAACACCTTTATTTAATTTAGGTTATTTCGATCTAATAGATGAAATAAGCTCAAGCAGTTTACTTAAAACATATGGGAGTACCAGCTTTATTTTCTGCTCTGACAATTGCAAGACCACACCAAACACTGTGAGTGTGTTGGAAATCAGAAACATTGCGATTGGGAAGTTTTTCATCTTTTTTTTCATCACGACTTGTGTCACTGGCCAACAAAGTTTAAATCCGATCTGGCTAGCGCTTTTCCCATAATATTTACACGTTAGGTCAGTAGATCGGAGAGTAATCTGTCTTGTGTGGCTGTTCGAACACATTTGACCACATGAGCATTTACACTACGGATACGAAAGCAATCTGGTCAAATGCATTTTCCACAACCTCTGGAAGCGGTCAAGAGTCGACAAGTCGAAATGCATCTTAATACCAGGTGTAAACCGGGCCTGAGGGTAAGAGGATAGTTAGGACTTAGTTGACCTGAGGCATCATTTGATTAGACATTAAAGTATTACATTTTGAAGTATGATACATACTGTAAAATGTTATATGTACATCATTTTAATGAAATAACACTAAAAAAGTCCCACTAACCCTACCCATAACTTTTCCTGTAAATCAGAGGGAAATGATTGGTGAAAACACTGAGAGAAGCACTAAACGGTTGTAAGAATAAACTTGACAAACTGTAAACTTGTCCCTCAAATATGGCTTTCCTGTAGCTCAACTGTAGCTCAACTTTCCTGTGGCTCAACTAGTAGAGCATAGCGCTAGCAACGCCAAGGTCATGGGTTTGATTCCCAGGGAAAGCAAGAAATGACAATAATGTAAAAATGTGTACCTTGAATGCAATGTAAGTCGCTTTGGATAAAAGCGTCTGCCAAATGCACAAATGTAAATGTAAAAATATGGTTGATTGAAATACAAAACAAAGATGTTAATCCAGGATGTTCACTGGTGAGATTTATGCAATGTTTTTATGTTTATTAGCAAATTGGCAAAAAATGTTGTTGGTCATTTTACCAAATTTGACATAGTCATGCCTTAATAAAAGAGTTTTCCAGCATGTTTTCACTGTTATACGGTAGGGGGTGCTGTTATGCATCTCCAGAAAGAGTACAGCATCTCCTGATGAAAACACAGGCGCAGAAGAAGCAGAAATATAATTTTTAATCATATGCATATATAAAACAACCCAGTCATTAAAGGTGCACTGTGCAACTTTCCATCCACTGGAGGTCGCCTATTCAAAACAAAGGTGTAGTTTGATGCCGCCAAGTTTGAGCGCAGCATCTTGGGACATGTGGTCTTCACCTCACAGCCGGTGGAAAATAGGACTCGGGCAGAAATCATGTTGATGGATGCGGTTATTAACGTTACTGTAGAGAAGCAGAGCAGGACTGAGAGTTGTGGACCTGAGCACGGCCGCTGGAGCGATTGTTACACAAACACACGGCTCGCGAGCACCGGGACTTTTATTATGACGGGACGGGACACAGTCGCTGGGCACGCACAATTCTGCTTTTTCCGGTCATGATTAGGTAAAGCAGCTCTGTTTATCATATTGGATGCATTTAAGTGTGTTTAAAATGATGTTCTGACGTTACTCTGTGCGTTCGCTCGGCGCTGCTGTGACATGTTCACACTGCTAAGAGAAAAGCGCTTCTGCAGAATAAAACCGAGGGTAACGCAGATATGATGCGATTGACAGGCGACTCGCTCAAACGCGATGCTGACACGTCCCGGTTCATTAGTTAAATTAGCAATTTTTTCACAATTTACAAATACACTGTAAAAAAAAAAGGCAAATTTTGAACTTTTGCAGTACAATCGACTTGGATCTTTAAGTTATTTCAACTTAAATTATGCTAAACTGGCTTTAAAAAATGAGTTACATCTTGTATAACTAATAAAAACAAGTTTAACATTTCTTAACTTATTTTGATGAGTTAAAACAATGTAAAAACATATGTTGTCAAAACTTATTGAACATATCATTTTTTACAGTGTAGTTGGAAACATTTGAGATATTGTAAGAACTCAACTGAACAAAATATATAACACTGGCCTAGTGATTGTCGGATATTTTACTGCAAAAATACTACATTGTGCACCTTTAACATTAAAAATCATATAAATCAAAAACGGCCTAATGTTACTGAATGAAATGTTGAGCCAGGACGAGCTACAGGACTGTGAAACTTTCATGTACTCCATCGACTCCGTCTGTGTTTTGATCATCGCCCTGAATCAGTCTTTGACAAAATCTTGATCTTAGCTTTTTGCTCAAAATGTTTTTTGTATGAATCTTTCCTACATGTTGATAAAAAGAATGCATGGAGCTAGAATTTTTTTTCACTCTGTTCTTTTGATGTATTGCATGTTCAGATATTCATATTCTGGGGGCCTTTAAAATGTTCAAAAATGCTGGCGGTGGCTGGCAACTTAAAAAAGAAAATGCTGTTGAAGAAAGAGTTAAAAAAGTTCAGGTCTTTACTAAAGGACTAATCATGTCATGTTAGCGTGATTGACGTGAATGCAGTGTGTTAGTGTGCGGGAGGTGTTGAGCTAGACCTCTGGGATATCATGATGTTTAAAAAATCAATGATGAATGAAAGTCACAAAGACATCGGATAGCTGAGACTAACGGTCTTCAGCACTGAAGTGTGTGTGTGTGTGTGTGTGTTTTAATCCATTAAAATCTAATTAAATAAAGATTTAAAACAAGTTCACTTTTTGTAGAGCTGGGTATACAGTCTGGTGGTGGAAAAGTGACAACTGGTAGAGATTTTGATATGATTTGCTTCCATTTGGTATTTGCTGTTGTATGCATTTTTAATTTCCCTGTCAGTTTTGATTTATTTATAGATAACATTTTGATGGGGATAAATTGTATAGTAAATAGTTCAGTATTCTGTAAGTTGTGTATGTATATATATATAATTATACAAACACAAACATAACATAACTTTTATTTTTGGATGTGGTTATTCGTGATTAATTGATTTGACAGCATAGTTAAAATGTATTAGTAAATGTTGAAATTAACAATAAACAATATGTTTATGAACCTTAGTTAATATTACAAATGGACTACAAAGTTACAAAGTGTTACCATTTCATATAAATCCAAACATAAAGATGGCCATATTTAAACATCTACACAAAGACCATCACAGTGAAATCAGAAACATATATCATATTATATATATTGTATTTATACTTTCACATATTTTAGAACACTTGATGATTATCTGAGTAAACGTATACATTTTATTTATGAAATTTTAGTGGAGTAAAAGTTGACAGAAATTTAAAAACTCAAGGAAAGTACAAATTCTCCCAAAAAATACTCATTATTACTTCATTACATTACACCACTGCACTGTAAAAAATATTTAGAAAAAAGTTACCTGGTTGCCTTAAAATTTTGAGGTTAATACAATGAACATTTTTTGAGATTCGACAACCTTTATTCAAATATTATTAACAGATGTTGTAAGCATATTGGGTAATTGTGTGTGTTTTATTTCTGATGACGCAGTGAAACATGCCAAATAGTGCTATTTTCATGATTTATCAAAAAAAATGTATGTGGTTCAGATACACTAATATTTTGAGTTTCTATTTATTAAACAAATTTCATTCATTGTATCAACTCAAATTTTTAATTTCAATAAACTCAATTTTAAGGCAACCAGGTTACTTACTTTTTTAAGTTAAACCAACAAAAACCAACAACAACAAAAATGTACAGTGTGGTTAATGCACTGAACTAACATGAACAAACAACGAGCAATTATATTACTAACATTAAATGGTTTTAAAACATATTCCCCTTTAGACAGTCTACTAACTCCTACAGTCAAACCATAAATTATTCAGACACCAGATGTAATGTTTTACTAGTGTGTGCAGGACACTGTAGTTCATTTAGCAAAATGAAGTAAACTGTGACATATTATACCCAAACAATCTTCATACAGTGACGTCCAGTAAAACTGATGATTTGAAATTTGGGAGAAAATGACTCAGACACTTTGACCTGAGCATGTTTTGCTGAAGTGTTTTTTCTTTAATTGCTAATGTGACCTTTGACCCCACAGACTGAACATAATGAAGCATTGCGTTGTCATTGGTTGAGCTAAACTGGTATTATCTAATTGTGTTCTTAAATCTAACAGCTGATTGGCTGATTGTAATCCATTACATCCCTTACTGTCACAGTTATCTGACATTATCGATTGAACTCTGAGTTCTTGTCATATTTTATTATCATAAACTATAGCGAATTAACTGTGATAATGTGAGAAAATATTGAAGCTGTCTGAATAAATGTTGGTTTGACTGTACTTGTCAACTAACTCTCATTAGAGTATTAGTAGACTGATAGGGTTCATTCATTCATCTTAAGTAATGTTAATAGTTGAGAACGTATCTTAAAGTGTTACTAAAAATGTATCAAGATTAAGATATTTGGAAGGGCTGAAAATGTAGACGAAGGGAAGTGAAGAGACGTATGCTGAGCAGAGCCAGGTTAATGTGACACAGCATCAGGTTTCCTCGTCTGAACGCTGCTTTACGTTACACACGGTAATGGAGAGGAGACACGAGACAGACAGCGAGAGTGAGACGCTGGAGTCTGATGTCACTCAGCTGGAGGATGTGGCGTAGTGTGTGAGAATGAACGAGTGTGTGCTCTGAGATGAGAGGATGTCCTGTCCTGCTGTCTCTGCTTCGGCCGCAGTCATACACTATTACCCCTTTTCCACCAAGGCAGTGCTGGTGCTAAATCGGAGCCAGAGCCTAGTTTCAAACTGGTTCTTTGTGTTTCCACAGCCAAAGCACCAGCTCCGAGTCAGGAAAAGTGGTTCTTAAGTAGCACCAAAACATTGCTGGGCTAGAAGTAAGAACCGCATGCGTCACCGGCTGGGGGCGGCGTTACCGTGATCAACAAGATGAACACAAACCTGTGACCGCCATTTTTTCAATAGCAGCTAATCAAGCTAACAGCTGCTGGATTGTAATCTCCGTCTATACAAATCACGGAGAGCTGCACGAATGCGTTGGATTTGCGGCGTTTTAATGCTGATGTAGGATCATAAAGCCATGAGCCACTGAGGGAAGGCTTGTTCGAGATGCATCGGCGCGCACTGTGCAGACCGATTGCGTATGACATCAAAGTAGAGCGAGCGCCAACGACTCCTTATGCTTTTGCTCACGCGGTATTTTGATATCATACACGGATCGGTCTGCGCAGCGCCGATGCATCTCGAACAATCCTGGTGTGTTTGTATTTCCCGCTGCCTCGCTAGCATTGCTAAAACGCTAGCGAGAAAGATGAGACGTATACAGTGACGTAAGACCTAGCTCTGCGGTGGCTCTCTTACATGTGGAAAGCCAAACCGGTTCATAAAGGCTCTCAAGTCGAACCAACGTAGAACTGACACTAGCACGGGCTCTGAACTAGCACTCGGTTCATTCTAGTGGAAAAGGGGTATCTTAGAAGAAAAGGTTCTCTATAGAACGCTTTTTAAGTGCCAAAAGGGTTCTTTCTTGTCATTATAGAAACTTTTTAGCATAACTCCAAAGACTCCAAAAACTCCAAAGAACCTTTTATGCTAAAAAGGTTCTATAATGACAAGAAAGATCACTTTTGGCACTTAAAAAGGGTTCTATGTAGAACCTTGGTACCAAATATGTAGCGCTGATAGAACCTTTCAAGGTTCTATTTAGAACCTTTTCTTCTAAGAGTGTACACAACAGACCTGAGACTCGTGCATACTAGCTGCAGAATTGGCAAGTATAAGTCTGTTTTAATAGCAAAGCAGGACATAAATTGTCTGTAAACTGTTGCAATTAAGATGCTTAATGACGTCCACATTCAGGGGCGTGGGACTGGGGGGATAAAGGGTACTGAGTAACCAGGGCCCAAGGCAGGGAAGTCCGTTTTCTATACATACACATACATGGTACGGGGGCCCAGCAAGATGGTTTGTACCCAGGGCCCAAAATTTGGTGCTACGCCCCTGTCCACATTTATAGAGACACTCGCGCTCCTGCCACAGCTGAAAACGTTTTTTTTTCCATGGTGGAGTTTCACTTTGTGATCTAGGTCTCCATTTCTTGTTCGTGGATTTTCTTTGGCTTTTAGTCAGTGATTTCCGGTTTCAGTAGCGATGCATCATGTTCTAAAATCTAAAATCAATTTTTCATGGAATCTGTCGGCTCAAATCTGCAGACTGGCTCTGACTTTTGTCAACAAGCGTCAACTTGTTCAGACTGAAAATCGGGGCAAAATTCGTGTAGTGTATTCCACCCTTAAATTGTCATTTTAAGTTGTCATTTTTGTACATTGCAGTGAATGCAGTGATACAGTGCAACATTAAAAATAATTAAAAACATTAATATGTCCTATAGCCTAATTATGTTTTTTTTTATTCTTTCAAATTAATCAATGTTTAATTCTTGAAGTGTGTGTTAATATTGTCACTGTATACAGTTTTGTTGACGATTACTGCACTGTAATTTTTGTTTGTTGGTTTAACCTAAAAAAGTAAGTAACCTGGTTGCCTTAAAATTTTGATTTTATTGAAATAAAATAAAAAATGTGTTTAATAAAATAGAAACTCAAAGTATTATTGTATCTGAACCACATAAAAAAAATGATAAATCATGAAAATAGCACTATTTGGCATGTTTCACTGCGTCATCAGAAATAAAACACACACAGTTACCCAATATGCCTACAAAATCTTTTAATAATATTTAAATAAAGGTTGTCGAATCTCAAAAAATGTTCATTATATTAACTCAAAATTTTAATTTCAATGAACTCAAAATTTTAAGGCAAACAGGTAACTTTTTTTCTAAATAATTTTTTACAGTGTGGCTAAGTAGTAATCATTTTAAAATGAAGAGATTAAAAAGTCAAATCCAACTTGATATAATTGTTTCCTTGGTATCTGGATTTCATGAGAATTTGCTCACAAAGATAAATGCAGTAGAACATAAACACTTAATAAAACCTGTTGATGATAAATGAAAATATATGAGAATTTTCTTGAGCCAAAATAACATTTAATGCTCTATATTTATAATCCATAAAGGTGAAAATTAGCAGAGCATTAACTTCTTCTTCTTCTTTTTTGTTTTGTTTTTTGTTTTGTTTTAAGGATTCTGAGAAGTATAAAACAAAGAAATGCTTCTAATACATATCTGCTCGATTCAGACTTCAGACCAAGCGCTCAGATTGGTAAAATAGGGCCCTTTCTTCAGTGATATACTGCGATGATTGGGGGACTTTATAGTAGAGTAAATCTGCATAGAAATAATTAAACAAGTAGTATATAATGGCAATGATCACATTACTTTATCATGTCAGTGTACAGGAAGATTTCCTTGCTTCAATGAAGTTTTGTTCATCATTTTTTCAGTTCCATGTGCAAGGCTTTTGTTTTCAATGAGAAAAATACAAAATAGTAAGCAATTATATCTGCGCAAAGTGTATTTTTTTGCCTCTAATTCAATCACAGGTGTGAAATGTGGTCGCATATGCGATGGATTTGCTCGCATTGTAGAGGGTTGCATAAGTTTAGTCAATTGTCTGTCTGCTTACAATTTTTTGGGGTGGTTGTATTAATAAATTGCACAATTAAGATGTCAAACAAAAGAATAGTCTTTAATCCAATAATCCACAAGGGAATACACAGGGAGCAAAACAACCACGTAAATCACAAGAGACACGGAACAAAGAGCCGACAGAAGTCAGGGATTAAATAAACCTTTATCACACTTCCTATCTCAGATCTCACCATTTCCTGACACTCAAGAATAGAGGAAAACATGGATGAGACTGAAACGGTGGGATGAAGGGCCTTCTTCTAAAATAATACACTGGAGTACGTTCGTGAGGACTTAACATCTTCAGCCTGCTGAAGCGTCCCCTTCCAAATGTGCATTCTGAATAATAAATACACATATTCCCCAAATAACCTGCCGCAGGCAGTGCTCGTCTTCACATTAACCGTGTTTTTTTTAGTAAAATGGTTCCTTTTCATGAGAGCAGTAATAAAGTAGATGAATGAATGCGTGGTAGTAATTGCCTCAAAGAAATGTAATGACATTTAATTAATCTTAAACAGTAATGCGTTGACAGCGCAAATGCTTGAATATTAATTAAAGGGATAGTTCACTTTGTAATTAAATGTTGATATGTTTTAGATTACCTCATGGGCATCCGAGATGTAGGAGTATTTGTTTCCCCAGTAGTAGGGGTGACCCCTAATAGTCGAAGATTCGATGCATCGATATGCGGAGCCGGATTCGACCACCGATCTCATGGTCGAATCTTCGCGGGTGTTATGAATCGAGGATCATACCATTTTGGCAATATGGGGGTGCTCAATATTTTAAAGACGTGTCGCGGCGCTGAGCTGAGCTGAGCATCGGTGTGCGACCCCTTTAAGGGTGCTGAGCTTCGCACCGCGCCTTTAAAATTAGAACACGTTCAATGAGTGTACACACACCGGCGGCAGCATTCAGCGCCTGTCCGCGGCCACTCGGGGAAGTTGTTTAAAATCCTGCTGCACCACAGAGCGCTTTCGTGCAGCTCATCTGTCAGTCAATTCAAAATTGAGCTCGCGTGTATATAATGTGCGCGTCAGGTGTCGGTGTGAGTGAGATCCTGAGGCGCGCGGGGCTGAGCTTCGCGTACGTCTTCACCCGCTTTAAGCACAATCGGCTTCAGAACGTGCATGTAAACGCACTTTTCCTCTCTAGGCAGGTATTTTTTTAGGTTTATTTATCAAAATGTTCTTTTATATATTTGTGTGATGTTCTGTATTTCGATCGCGGCTTTAATATGCTATGAGAAAACGGTTTATTAATGCTTATCCACCACATTACCTTTTAGGCTACTTAAACCAGAATAAGAAAGCCATTGTCAGTTCGTCTGTCAGTTTTGGTCGCTTTATTAAAAGTTGTTGCTGTGTGCAGTGTGTAAAGGAAAATAAAAATAGTTTTACCCTTCTGCTGACAGTGTCGTGCCCCTGTCAACCCATTCACACACACAAATTCGACTTTCAGTCGACCATAGAGAGATTCGACAATTCTGATTCGATTGTCTAAATCCTTAGTCGAGGACAGCCCTACCCAGTAGTTTCAATTTTGATCATTTTAGGTCAAACCGTTCTTGTCTGTGCCTCACATAATGCAGGTCTATGGTCACCACCTCAAAGAGCATACACAGAGAAGTCCAAATGAAACAATCCCCCATCGTAAGTACACACTGGTGGCCTAAGACACCGAACGAGCGGTTAGTGTGAGAAAACCAACAGTATTTATATCGTTTTTACCTCTTGTACACCACTACGTCCGACTGATCCGAGGGCGCGCGCGCGTGTTTCCTGTGGTGTACAAGAATTGTGGCATAAATGTGTGAATGGCATACAGTCACGGTCACTATTTAGATGAGTGTGGTGAAATAATCACGTATGTTTTGGCTCATAGCTTATGTTGGATTCAAAAACTACTTAAAGTTCCTTTGAGTTTGGAAAATCCTTTACACACACTCTAAAAAATGCTGGGTTAAAAACAACCCAAGTTGGGCTGAAAATGGAGAAACCCAGAAATTGTGTTTGTTTTAACTCATTGAATGGACCCATTCAAACAACTTAATTTCTGGGTTTGTCCATTTTCAGCCCAACTTGGGTTGTTTTTAACCCAGCATTTTTTTAAGAGTGCAGTAATTATCAGGTTATCTCCTCTCCTGTCACTGAAATTTCCCGATTTTGAAATAATCCTCCAGATGCTTATTTTAAGAGGCGTTTGTTCAACTAGGTGTTAACAGCACAGTGAAAATACATAACCTGAAGAATCGACACACTGCTTTGACGCGCACTTCAGGTATTCAGATCTTCTGTTATAAAGGTCTGTATACACATGCAGGGAGAGATCATTAACAGAACAGGAACAGGTGTGAGGTTAATTAGCAACCAAGACAACTACCTAGGGACACAGAACACAGGCACATGAGCACAGGAACGGTGAAAGCGAAACCAAAACAGAACTTACACAATGTTACAGCAAAATGTTTCTCACTGGTGTTCACTGGCATATAGTTAATGGAAGTGAAGGAAAGTCATGCTTCTTGTAGGAACATCCCAAAAATCCTTGGAATGTAATTGAGCTCAGGGGCCCAAAGGACACACACACACACACACACACACACACACACACACACACACACACACACACACACACACACACACACACACACACACACAAACACAAACACACACACACACACACACACACACACACACACGTAGAGAACAAACAGGCAAGAAAAGAAAAGGAGGTGAATTCTGTGAGATGTTTAAAGAACAGGCTTAAACCGGGACGCTGGCCTCATGGATATCCGGAGTCTTAATTAAGACCAGAGGAGCCAATAAAACGCTCCGTGGGAAGCACAAGTTTCTGTTTTAGCCCTCATTGTGTAGGGCTAGACCGTGACATGGGATTTGAGCTCCTTTCTGGGCCATCGGATCGGAAATGTGTTTCCTCTTCTCACACCTAAAATGGAGTTATGTGAACAGTTAACAAAATGAGAAAAGAAGGCTAAATTAGGAGAACGGGGGCTAGATTCGCTAAAATCTGGAAAGTTTGTAGAAGTGCAGTTAAAGAGTAAAATATCCAAAAACCACTAGGCCGGTGTTATATATTTTGTTCAGTTGAGTACTTACAATATCCCAAATGTTTCCAACTATTTGTAAATTGTGAGAAAATTGCTATTTTAACTAAGGACCGGGACGTGTCAGCATAGTGTTTGAGCGAGTCGCCTGTCAATCTCGTCATATCTGCGTTACCCTCGGTTTCGGCTTTTACTTGGCAGGAGCGCTTTACTCTTAGCAGTGTGAACAAGTGAACGCACGGAGTAAAGTCATAACATCGTTTTAAACACACTTAAATGTATCTAATATGATAAACAGAGCTGCTTTACCTCATAATCATAACCGGAAGAGCGGATCAGTGCAGGCGCCCGGCGACTGTCCCCCGTCATAATAAAAGTCCCAGTACTCGCGAGCCGTGTGTTTGTATAACAATCGCTCCAGCGGCCGTGCTCAGCTCCTCAACACTCACTCCTGCTCTGCTTCACACTACAGAAACGTTAATAACCGCATCCATCAACATGATTTCTGCCCGAGTCCTATTTTACACCGGCTGTGAGGTGAAGACCACATGTCCCAAGATACTGCGCTCACACTTGGCGTCATCAAACTACGCCTTTGTTTTGAATAGGCGCCCTCCAGTGGACGGAAAGTTGCATAGTGCACCTTTAAGTCTGGTTGATTATTTTTCTTCTGACAAGCTTTGGTGTTTTTTAATTGTACGGTGATTTAATGCAATTGAATGCAAATTATTCAATTGTGCAGTCTTTGTTAATTGTTTTTCATTCTGTTGGCTTCAAAATTAAACGTTTTACCATTTTTACTAGATAGCGCCATTTTCTCAGGTTTTGCCTATTAAAGGGTCATGAAACCCCCTCTTTCAGCTCAAATCCACCTCGTAATCTTTTTGAAAAATGCTACTTAAATGGGCGTGCATGCCCGTGAAAAGAGAGGAGGGGGTGGGTGTGGCAGAGCGAGGCAGGGGAAGAAATAGGGGGGCGAGCAACTGTCATCTATCAGTGCAGAGCAGTGGCCCATGCCAAATCTCAACAAAAATATGGGGTTAAACGTAACGAAATGCAGGATTTTTAAAGCTGGCAAAATTAAAGTCCAATAAAATACACTGACAACCGTCTGTTTGACCATTTAAAGTAACCGAATGCCTTGCTACATATATTAGATTAATCGGAATTGTTTAAAATATAGAAATGCATACACAATTATTATTGTCATTTATAAATATAGAATTATGATCAAACGATCGAAAAGTCCTCCGGACTTGGTACAGCATTGCCGGCAAGACTGCGTTGCTGAGCAAAACCGAAGTCCACCTGTCTCCAGTTCTCGTAACTTTCATTCGAAAAATGTTTGTTACACACATAAAGCTTTGAGGTGTCGCTAGTTGATGGCCAACCAACCGCCCGCAGCCAGAGACTAGTCCTGGCAGCATCGCGGGGAAAGCCATGCAACACACCCGAATCTTTACACCAGGGAAACAAACACTTACGACCCATCATAAACTCCTCTCATCTACTCCGTGAACACGCAGACTGTCACTTCTGTCATTTGAAAGAACCACGTGCTGTCATGAATAATTAAGAGACGGTGTCTTCTCATAGGATAAGAAAACTCAGTCTCATTAATAATAATGAGACACCGATGCGTCACGTAGCACTATTAGAGCGACGGTACGTCACAAGCTGTGACGTGGACGCAATGTAGTTTTTAAACCCGGAAGACGAAAATAGGGTGAAAAACATAAAAATTGACCAGATTCCCCTTTTAATTAAATCTAACAGATGCTAACATTATGTTTAATGATGTTCAACACACATACCTCTGTTAAAATCTCAAAAATTTAGCTGTAGGGTTTCATGACCCTTTAAGCAAAATGCTCACTGCACGTTTTCTGCTTCTGCTTATTATAGAGCCAACTGAATTAATTATACAGATATAATTGTGTGGGTGTGTCAGAAGCGTCCATCCAATATTCAGTCCCACTGATTATCTCTTCACCGATATATAAGGCAGCAAGTGAACATTTTGTTCTTAAAGTTGAGCAGGAAAAATGGGCAAGTGTAACGATTTGAGTGAGTTTGACAATGGCCAAGTTGACAACTGGCTCAGAGCATCTCCAAAACTTACAGGACTTAAATGATCTGCTGCTAACATCTTTGCCAGATACCACAGCACACCTTCAGGGGTCTAGTGGAGTCTAGTGCTTTGACGGGTCAGCTAAAGGGTTACCAACACAATATTAGGTGTAATATAATGTAATACCTGATTGGTGTATAGGCCTATTTGTGTGTGTTAGACTTTCACTGATATACCTTGCCCTGCCACATGGCTTTAGTTCCATCAGCAGTTTCAGAGTCAATGAGTCGTTTTTGTTTTATTACTTTATTTTATTAATAGTTTTTTTATTTCATTGTAATGAAACATTATGTATATTATGCATTGATGAATTGCGCACAACAGTAACCATGCAGGTTTAGCAGGAAAATGTTTGATGGGAACTTTTGTGGTATGTCAGTAACCAAAGAAACCACAGCGAGTTTACTTCAGGTGAGCATCAGAGCGTCACTGGGTTTTAGAGGACACTGCACATGCATGTTCTTCGAAAGAGGATCCAGTGGCCACGAAAGCGCACATTGTGTGGGGAAAACACTTCTTGCTGCACAATCTTGGTTTAAACAACCAGATTTAAAAGCACAATATGTAAGATTATTGGATTAAAATATCCAAAAGCCACTAGAAAAATTTTAAATATTTTGCTGACATTGCAAATATTTCCAAGAATGTTTAAATCCAGAGAAATAAGTAGTTTTAACCAGTGTTACGGCCTGTGTGCGTGCATCGTCTATCAGTGACATCAAACCCGCACTACTCTCGATTTACCCCACCAAAGACACTTTAATATCTCATGTGTTTTATCAGACAGGTCAGCAACTGTTTGGATGAACAAAAAATCATGAACAAAAAACTAATCATTGTTATACCTCAACACAGTTAGTCTAATTGTTTAAATCTGGTGTTCTTGATTTACTGCGAGTACCATGTTTTACCATGCCTAATATCGATATGCAGTGAACAAGTGTCTCATAGTAGCCGACACGCGAGCGCACAGTTACATTATAATATAACTTTCAACACACTTAAATGAATGTTATATGATAAAACAGTGCTGCAGAAGAAGCGGAAGAGCTCGTCTGAGGCAGAATAAAAGAAGTGCAGATTGAGAGATTGTAATTTTTGAATGCTTATATCATCTAAATGCGAATGTAGTCATTGTTTTGGAGTACACAATTTTTCATGTTGCAATTAATTGCTGAAGTTTTATCACGATATATGATATTATCACGGTACTGAAATAAGTTGCAAAAAAAAAAAGTGTTGCCATAGCATATCAGCTTTAAGAACTATTTTTGCAATAACAAAAATAACAATGTTTAAATACAATAATGCACCAAAAATATATATAGCTCTGGAAAAAAAAATTAGAGACCACTTAACATTGAGAAATCAATGAGAAATCATGTTAAGTGGTCTCTTGATTTTTTTCAGAGCTGTAAAAGTACAATTTTCAAACAGATTAAAGTGCAAAAGAATTAGGCTATAAAGAACAACACACTGTAAAAAGTACTACCTATATATAACTCATAAAAAGTGAGGCAAGTGGCTGCATTGGATGTTTTAAGTTGAGTCAACTTGCAGCATTTTTTAAGTAAAATAAACACTGTAATATTACTTAATACAAACGCAACAAAATCGAGTTGAGTTAAATAATAATACTAGTATTAATCAGTTGGATAAACCTACTTTTCTTGGTACAGGTAACTTATTTGTGGGTTGTTACAAGTAACCTGTACTCATTTTAATTAGGTTTTATGAAATGTATTTTCTTAGTAAAATTAACTTAATCACAAGTGAATCAATATTTTAATTGAGCCCTATAGCTATAATATCAAGAAATACATCTAAATGTCTATATTCTAAGCACTACAGTGATTAACTTTACATAATCAGACTTTTTTAATTACTTTTTTAATAACAATTACACAGTCAAGTGAAGAAAAAAAGATGGGAAGATAGACTGAAGACAATAATATTTATTTAATGTAAACCAGTGTCACTTTTAACAGTGACTACAAAACAGCCAATAAATATGGCTGCACGTGTACACAATAATATAAAACAAACACTGTATATGTGTATTTTAACCTGTTCTGAAGAGTAAAGTAAAATATCCAAACTGCCCAATCTGCAATGTTTAGATAAAGGTAAATGTAAGCCATAAGATGATGTACGCTGTTGAGTATATATACCTCATGAGGTAATGAGAAAACAGAACACAGTCCAAAGTCCACATTAAGTATCAGTCCCACAAAGAGCCTTTTGATATATCTCAAAAGTATACATCAGTTTTTAGGGATACTTAAGGTCAAGGGCATAGGTAAGTCCAACAGGAGGCAGCATGCTTTCGACAGGTTTGGCACACCTCTGACCACGGGCTGTCCTTCTATGACAATCCAGTTTCGGGTTGATGGCACATGTACATTTTCTGTGGGCTAAAACTGCCAAGCTCAATATGCACCTCAGTTTCATCACAACTCTATTGGTGGAGACAAAAAAAAAAGATAAAGATTTTGGTCAGACAAACTGTAAATTAGATGCATATCGCAGGCAGGTAGAAGACAGATAAGACACAAATAAAAATTATAAAAGTGGTGGATACTAGATGGATACTGTGACTAGAGCATGTGACCAGAGTGAAGTCTACCATGACAATGCCATTGAGTATGGGTACTAAACTATCATGATCTACTGTAGCATTGTCTTTTCCTGGTTCAAATGATCCATTACAATAAAACAATGCAATTGTGTTTGCCTGTACCTGATTGGTCATCCCCTTAATAAAGGAATAGTATACTTTCAAATAAAAATTTCCTGATGATTTTACTCACCCCCATGTCATCCAAGATGTCCATGTCCTCCTCTTTAATCAAAAAGAAATTAAGCTTTTTAATGAAAACTTTCCAGGACTTTTCTCATAGTGGACTTCAATTGGCACAAAAATGGCTAAAGTTCAAAAATTGTTTCAGTGCTGCTTCAAAGGGCTTTAAACAATCCCAGACGAGGAATAAGGGCCATATTAAGCGAAACGATCTGTCATTTTCTTTTTAAAAAAATGTATATGCTTTACAGACACAAATGATCGAATCACAAGTGCTTCCACCAGAACATGATTACGTATTCTTCAAAAAGCTTGCGCTAAATGTGGCACCTGTTCCGGCACCAGTTCCGTTTTTTACGTAAGTCGAATAGGGAAGGCTTAGGACATTTAGCGTATAAGCTTTTTGGAGAATGCGGATTCACATTCTGGTGGAAGCACTTGTGATGTGATCATTTGTTTCTATAAAGTTTATACATTTTAATGAATTTTTTTATAAAATGACCAATCATTTTGCTAAATAAGACCCTTACTCCTTGTCTGATATTGTTTAAAGCCATTTAGAGCAGCACGGAAACTCTATTTACTCAACTATCTGGGGCTTATTGAAGTCCACTCTAAGGAGAATAATCCTGGAATTTTTTCATCAAAAACCTGAATTTCTTTTCGACTGAAGAAAGGAGGACATGGACATCTTGGATGACATGGGGGTGAGTAAATTATCAGGAAATTTTCATTTAAAAGTGGACTATTCCTTTAAGCTACAGAGTTTAAATATCTTTCAAGAGCAAGCGTAATTACCCCATATCATCACAATATTAATACATACAGACAGAAAAATAGAAAAGTAGCTTTAAGCCCAATACATAGGTGGTGGACACTGATGAAGTCTTCCTGTCTCTCCCCCATGTACTCATTCAGGCATCTCAGGACCACTTCTCTCCTTTTCTCCACAGAGGCAGATGGTTCCTGTCAAAAAGTAAAATCTGATCTAAATTCACAGCCTGATGATAAATTAAAAAGGTCCTACTATACATCTAATAGTAGCTTCCAATAGTACATTGGCTATTTCTCACCTCAAATGCTTTTTTTAAGCATTTTTTAGTGGACCTTTTATGTGTAAAGAGTGATATGCAACTGATTCCCAGGAACTCTCAACGGATCTGTAAAGAGAAGAAAACCATCTTAGTTACACACCAAAAGTGATGTTTTTTGTCTGTGATTTAAACAACATGAGAGTTTTGGATAAAAATTAGTGTCAAGCAGTAAATAAAAATATTCACTATATAGTTATTTTTAAGTATGAAAAAAAGCAAGAATGATATTTAATCTTTATTGAGGTTTGTTGCCTTATGTGCCCCATCTTCACAACTAAATTTACCAAAATTGAGCAATGTGAAATTCCTCTGAATGTGGCACAGCACGAAAAAGATACTGTTGTTGACTTAGTGCATACTGCACTGTATTCTTTAGCTGTGTGATGAGTTATAGCCGTGTATCTATTTTGAAGTGTTTCTTACCTGGATGTGAAGCTTGAAGACCCCATGTAACAAAGCGCTTGGGTATCTAAAGACCAGGAAAATGCATGTTAGAATAAGGTTAGAAATGTGTTAAATGCAACTTATTTATGGATTAGAAGTTGTAGGGTTTTTCAACCACAAATCTGTCAATAATCGACTATACAGCATTAAAAAAGTGGATGAAATCTCTAAAAACAGACAGTCTACTAAGCATACATCTATAAAAGCTGAACTTTGCATCTGAATTAGTAATGCAAAAGTATACTAACATAATCACTGATTCCAGAGTCCTGCACTTTACTTTCCCTTATTTGCTATTGAACTATTGTCTTGAAATTGCTACTGTTTCGATCGCATATGATCCCGAAATTGAATTTGTGCAATATAAAAGTATAACTGAGGGCATTTGTGCAATGAATTATTACCTACCTATCTGCATTTTTAAACATGTCCCTCCTGAATGTTGTTACAATGAGGATGATAACAGACGATGATATAAAACACTTACTCACAGCACTTACTCATTTCATATGAAGTTAATTAACGTTAACTGTTGTCTGCCGATTGACCGCACGGTACAGCTATCTTAGCTTGCCATGTGTGCAGCAGGGTATTTCTTGTGACTTTACATTACCAGTCATTTGGCTAAATTTGTTCAACTTACCGTGTTAATCAGTTCCTGAACTTCAGATCCGCTGCATCGAATGATCAGTTGAAGTGCCGAGGAAGATACTGCATATGCCTGGGCAAGTCCCCTCGCGCCAGTGAAAAACAGTTAATGCCAACTTATAAAATTTAAAATATTTACGTTTGATGAACACACCTGCCACAGCGACAGCGCAGCTCAAATAAATTGTGTATGTCAACTCACTTTTATAACATTTCTTGTACACAATAACCACATACAAATAACTACCCAAATAAATTGCAATGGTTTTATTTAAAATATTTTGTTATATAAAAACTGATACATTTTAAGTAAAGAGGAAGTATTTTGATTCTCTTTAGTATAAAACAAATAAAATAAACTAGATTATAACTATTTTAAATATATAAACCCTACTTTGATGGTGTAGCACTTTTTACAGTGCAGGTAGGCTAACAAATTACAATAAGGTCTCATTAGTTAATGCATTCACTAAGATTGAGCAATAGCTACATTTGGTACAGAAAGTATGATGTTTTTGTTAATGTTAGTTCAGAAATACTGATCATTGTTAGTTTTATCTTAGTTCCATTAAAAGTTATTTTGATTTTGATTTTAATGTTACTAAACGTAGGCTAACTAAGAAATTAACATTACTTAGAATAATTGATTCTTTATAAGTATTTATTCATTGTCAGTTTGGTAATACATTAATGAATTAACACGTTAACTAATGAAGTCGTAGCCTATGTCTCAAAGATTTACTGAACAATAACAAATAATTAGAACAGTTCTAATCATTAGGGCATGCTGTAGTCCTGATTAAAGCATAAAAATGTTTAAGTTTGAAAATAAATAGCCTATTAAGTCTTTAAGTATTAAGTATTAGGTGCTGTGATGAACAACATTGAGATTACAAAACGAATGGCTGTTTTAAAAACTACACGCGGTTTCATTTGTTTGCTGGTTTCCGGGGTAACCGCCGCATTCTGCAGTTCATCAGCGCCCTCTGCTGTCACTGAGCGGCACTTCAGCAGCGCGTCTCCTTCACTCGTTCATGTGCTGCTCATTTACACCTGAGCGCTTCCCTTTGACGCAGAATACAGCGGTGTTGAGCATTTATACGGTTGATGGGCAAAGTATTCTTGAGTGCAATATAAAAAAATAAAATAATTGTTAATAAATTATTATTTATGATATTTTAAAGTGCCCATGATAACAATATTGTGCATATTCATTATCGTGATAAATCGCATTATCGAATATCGGCACATGTCTACACTAGCTTATAGATGACACTAAGGCTTTCATTTTGATCATGGGGACTTTAGTTATGTTCTTTGCTCGCAGCACTCAGGTGTCAAAGCAAATTGAGGACATATAGAGTCACATTCTGGTTGTAGATTAGGTGTTGTATATGCCTTATGTTATTTTTTTAACACGGAAATGCAGTGTTTGTAAGCTTTTTACATCTTACCATGCTTCCCGTTTATACTTAATGATAACAATATGATGACGCATTTCTTTGAGTGTTACCTTTCCTTTTAACGACTCCATACAGGTCTTAAATTTAGCTTTATGAAACCTGCAGGCTCCCTGTAATTGAACTGGCTCGTATGACTGTGGTTTTCTCTGATCTTTAGGCTCTAACTGTTGGCAAGGCCACTCTAAAAGCACTTTGAAGCCGTTCCCCGTGTCTAATTATTGTAGTATTTGTTCATTGATCTGTGTTTTTTGGCATCTGCTGTGTTCTCTGTGACTCATTGTGGATGTCGGAGACGTCGTGGTGAGAGTTGGTTACTTCGATTCAAATAATGGATTTGAACCGCTCTAAAATTGCGCAAGTATTCATCACCCATGAAGTATTTTTAATGAATCAAAAGACAGGGATCATGTTGAGCTTTTGAGCCAGTTCGGGGTTCTCTTGAAACTTTTAAAGCGCAAGCAAGACAGCCTCACAAAAGCAGAAAGCCTCATAATTAGCAGGACTGAAGTGGGTCCCCGCAGGGCCCTCGAGCGCTTGATTTGTGCTGGTGGATCCGTAAACTAGCAGGCCGTGATCTATAACCCCTCTCGCGGTGAGCACAGTCAGATGTCTGCTGCCGGCTGTAATTGGACGCTTTATCCTTCTCTGAACCCCGTCAAGAGCAAATAAGGCAGCCGGAGAGTTCCCCAGAGTGATAATACACAGGGCGTCTTACGCGTCACATGGTAAAGCTGCCAGAGATGCTCAGTTTGCTTAATGTGGTTCTTTGTCTACTGTGTTCATGCAATCTTTCTGCAAATGTCTTTGGCTTTCAGAGGAAAAGTACATTAATTTCTTTTGTGGTGCAGAATGGCTCATTGAGTTGTAATGATTCCCACAAGACACTCAGACACACCAGCAAAAGAGAGATAAGTGAAACACGACTTCTGGTGTATGAGTGTTTTTGTGTCATTTGATTTTACTTTAGCCTGTAGTTGAATTTCTATAAAGATATGTTTGGTTATTAACACGCAAACTTCCGTCTATTGTCCAAATCGCAAATTTATAAGTGCATAACTCAAAATTGAAATCTTAAATGTGGAAATTAAATAGTGTTTCTATTACAAACTCAGTGTAGTTTCTGTGGTTTCAGTGATCTGATCTCAATATGTTTGGAGATCTTTTCCACCTGTACCAGTTGTGACATGCGGTCACGTGGTTCAAGGAGCTCTCAATAGTTCAGACCAGACCCAATTGTGATTTTGTGCTAAAATTAAAAACTTTAACAAATTTTTAAGTACATTTTATGGGTGGCTCTGCTTCAGCAATCTAACAGCATGTTAGGCTGCATGCTATCATGTGCTGCGTCCCAATTCGCCTACTTATACTACATCCTAAAAGTATGTACTCTTTTTGTGAAGAAAAAGTATATACTTTTGTGCCTTCAGGCGGTGTGTTACATAGTTATCATAGCTATCAAAATCCAGTCTTCTGTATTTTGCATACGTGAGTTTTTGTTGTAGGTGGCTATTGTAGATGGCTATAAAAAAAATAAAAAAATAAAATAAATATTGTGTACTGTGCTAATTAACTGAGACTTCTTACAGCTCTTACAGGTTGTTGGCCTTGTTTGTTTCGTTGCTTCTATTGCTCTCCCCTTTTTTTGTAATTCGCTTTGGATAAAAGAGTCTGCTAAATGATTAAATGTAAATGTAAATGAGTGTGTAGCAGAAAAGTATGCAAGCTTCGGGACTGCTTCGCCATCTTTAACTTCGTCCTGTTGCTTAGTTACGTGTCCCGTCACCGTTTATCTGCCCTGTCAATCATCGTCAGATTCGTCACAGTTCAAATCCTCCACATTCAGTTTAATCTCCTACCGTATCGGAGAGAAATGTAGCCGCTCGTTGATCTGCCATGTGTGTGTCTCCTCATGTGTTTGCAGTTTAAATATAATGATGCATTTTAAAGTTAATGGCCAAACGTGTCATTACAAAAGTTCTCAATGCTGCTGCAGGTGAAATATAATCTGGACAACACTGAATAAATATCTTTTTGTCAGGTTAAATACTGATAGTTGGTCACCTTTATCTAAACTTCTCTACTTAACCGTCGGACTCGTACATCCGCCATGTTTGTAGTTTTTTTGTAGTTCTAATCGAATCCTCATCCAACTCGCAATGGGTTGTGGGTAATATCAGCCGTTAAGGGTGTGCGCCGATCCGTACTTCGAATTCTGACCGGAAATAGTAAACCATCCGGGTATCTCTGGAATCCTTTTTTCAGCATGCTACGATTTGGGACATACTAATTCTATTTTCGAATACTATTTAGTATGGATAGTGTGTGAATTGGGACGCAGGGATGGTCTGAAGCTCACGGCGCAGGTGCACTTAGGGCGTGTCCAAATCCACTTTTGCTAGATTAACGACGGGTAAAACAGCTGGTGCGGGGACAAAAGGTTTGTTCTCTTAATGAGTCATGGCATGGGTGTGTTTTTGGCATAATGTGCAATAAACCAACCAGAGTCTCATCTCCCATTCCCTTTAAAAGCCAGTTGCGCTCACACCATGGCGGATTCGCTATTTACATGCGAGCAGACAGACTGAATGCCTTCAGAGAGAAATCCTTTTATTTTTTATATTTAAAATTGTCTGTGTGTGTGTTGTTGCTGAGTGTGTGTGTGTTGTACACCGCCTATAGGCTCATATTACTAACACACACTTTAAATAACACAAAAAATACTGCGCTATTGACTTTAGAGCAGGTGTGTGTTGGTCAATGGTTTTTAGTTCTTCAAAATGTCAACGCTCCAACAATGCTCCTGAACACTCTTGGTTACGACCAGACAATTGTGTTTGTTCTTAGTTTAGTTTTCATGGACTTTTAGTTTGTATTCACCAGTCAAATGTGTTCCTTTCTCTTAGTTTCCCACCACTCATCTGCCTCCTCAGTCTTCTGCTGTTCATCAGTTAGTTCATCACCATTATGTATTTAAGTTCACTCTCAGTTGTCGGCCGTTATTCGTGTTTGTGTGTGTTTTACGCACAGTCTGTTACACCTTCTGTATTCACCAGAGTTTACTTTATTATTAAAGACATTTCCTATTGTAAACTGTGGGCTCACATCTTCATCTTGTGACACATTGAGGCTTTCGGGATACTTTAAATAAGTGTTTGTTTTTTTGTTTTTTGGGAGAATACATTTATTGCGTCAGAATATAGACATCAAAGTGCTGATTTTGGCAGGTGGTAGTATCAGATGACTTAGGTGTGAGAATGGATTGGACACTGAAGTAGAGTGACAGCATTTTCCCCTCCTAGCTGTCAGTGGAAGAAACCCTTCTCTTCATTTCTCCTCATTTTCAGACTCTTGTCTCCTCACTCCAGCCCAAATTGTTCAACTCGGTTCCCCCTCTTCTTCAGTCACAGGCCCTGGTTTAAACCCATTACTCATGCAGTCAGTCTTGTCGCATCCTCTCCATGTTTTGAAGTTCTCTGAAGCCAGGTTTCTATCCAAAGAATTTTTTTTGTGAAAAAAGGTTTAGCGCATCAAAATGATTACCCATATAGCTGATGGAAATGGTAATTATCAATCATTTTTTGCAAATGTATTTTTTCTGTTTAACTTTAGCGCATAAATTATATTACGATACTTCAAATGTCGCGAAAAATTGGTTTGGAAACACATTTTGTTGAGAAAAAGGGCTTTAACGCATAAATGTGGTGTCACGACAGAACTAGCCTAGCATCTGCGCTCGAGGTGTTGCTCCCGTTAGGGCAGCGTTTCTCTGTAGTTCAAAAAGGCAAAAATCTATTATATTCATATCATTAAATTGTATATTAAATTACTATTTATAAGAATAACGGCCGTTTCACACCGCAAGCGTGAGAGGCGCGTGAGCAGCGCATATTTTTTTCGGCGCCCATGTTAATCAA
Source organism: Pseudorasbora parva (assembly GCF_024679245.1). Classification (NCBI taxonomy): domain Eukaryota; kingdom Metazoa; phylum Chordata; class Actinopteri; order Cypriniformes; family Gobionidae; genus Pseudorasbora; species Pseudorasbora parva. The sequence continues at coordinate 3,798,925 of NC_090193.1, read as the reverse complement.
TGAGTGCATTCACACCGGGAGCAGGAGCAGCGCGTGAGCGTCGAGCAGGAGCGTCGCGTGAGCAGCAGTGAAGCGGGGGTTTCGGCGGCGAGCCTATTTTTGCTGCACTGCTGACGCTCCTGACGCTCAATTAAAGTGAAAGCACACTTTTAAAGGACAAAATAAATTTGATTTCACACAAAAAAGTGCCTAAAATGCACACATGAAGCACGTGTAGTGTATTTGAACAATAACTGGAGTATGTCAGTAAAGAAAACGAAGAATAAAAAATATCTGTGGAAGATTTTAGCAATTTAAACTTGTTTTGATTATTCAGTTTGGGTGAAAGTATGGTTATGATTATAAAAAATAAAGTAAACTAGCCAGAAAATATAACAAACTTTCGTTTAGTTTAGTATTTAATATTCAGACAGGTAAAGGCTCTCGGTCTGCAGCTGCAGTCACGGTGTAAAGCAAAAGCACACTTTTGATGGACAAAATAAATATAATATCACAAAAGCGCTCAAAATGCAGAAAAAGAAAACGAAGAATAAAAATCATCTGTAGAAGATTTACCCATTTAAACTTGTTTTAATTATTCAGTTTGGGTGAAAGTATTATAAAAAGTAAAGTAAACTAGCCAGAAAATATAATAATTTATTTTAGTTTAGTATTTAATACTCAGACAGGTATAGGCTCTATCATTGTGGGAGCCGCTGCTGTGACGCTGCACCAACGCTTCCAGTGTGAATACTCTCGTGCGTCTGCAGCTGCAGTCACGGTGTAGTTACGCTGAAGTGCTGCTCACGCTTGCGGTGTGAAACAGGCGTAAGATGTGTGACCTCATAAACATCATTCATCCTTATTTTTACAAACTAAAAAAAGTTAATCAAAAAAATTATAGCTAACTGCAACCATTTCTGAATATGATGATGATAAATATAGTCTTTGTAACAAAGCACACAAACTTGACACTTGTTAATAAAAGTTATTTTATGTAAACAATTTAATAATGTATAATAAAGTTTTGTTTCAAAATGGATGAGGAAAATATAGCATCCTGAAAATCTCTGGAGCTCGTCAAAGATAAAAACAAGATGTCTGTCAAAGGAAGGAGTTTCACTGACAAAAAGAAGGAAAAACACACAACATGTTACTTCTGTGTCTGATCACATCAAATTAATGCCATAAAATCATGATTTCATGGGCAGGATCTGGTGAGTTGACAAATGAAAATCACAAACGTGACACAAAATAATTAAAAAAATACAATTTATTATTGGATATGTAATATAATTCAATCTCAAACAAATTAGGCAAATTGAGTGGGTTGAATCCAAAAATATAAAGTTTAGGTTCAGTTGCATCTCTGAGGGGGATAATGAGCAGAGATTTGATGTTTTTGATGGATTTGATGTTATTGAACTATTGATTTAGTTTGGTTTGAATGATCTGAAATACATGCGTTCTCGACCACCTCAAACCACGACTGCATGTTCAATTTTCCCATCCAGGACAAATGAGCTGCCCTGTGTCCAAACCCATGGGCTTCATCACATAAAGGCTTCTTCATCTTATGATTCATATGGCATCTATTAGTAATCGTCACATGTCTCTTAGTGTTTGGACCTTCTGTTGATGTTTTCATTGATCAAATGTTCCTTTGCCGTAGTTTTCCCGCCACTTGTCTGTTTCCATAGTTTCCCTCATTAGTTAATTTGTTCCAGTTGTGTTTCATCATCATCTTCCTCGTTTGCATTCACTATTTAGCCTTTTCAGTCACTCCTTGCCCTTCCACAGTCTAGGCTGCATTTACACTGCAGGTCTTGATGCACAATTCCGGTTAGGTGACTATATCCCAAAAAATGTGACGACCTGCTTACATCATCTTTTAAAAGCGACCCATATCCAATATTTGCATTTACACTGTACACTGAGAAACAGTCCAAAACATTTTTAACCGGAAAAGGAAGTAAAATGGCACGAAATGCAACGGCCACAGGCAAAATGATTATTCATAGTTTTGCTGTCTGCACTTTTCCACACATCTTGAAAGGTCAGCAAAACATTTCTCTCGTAAGGCGGAGAAAAAGAGGAGATCCCTTGATCGCAGTTCGTGCCCACTTGAGTTGCCTCTGTCCTGTTTTTTAATGAAGTACGACTCCAATTTACTGGGGAATATCTGATTTGAATGCTTACATCGCAGACGCAAATGCACGTATCCGATTCACATCAGATTTATTACCACATACGAGTGAAGCCTGAATCCGAGCTGAGGATATCTGAATCCATGCGTTTTTTCCCTGCTTACACGTTCACATGTCATATCCGATCTGTGCCACATGAGAGGGAAAATCAGAATTTGGTCACTTGAAACATACAGTGTAACTAAAGCTTAGTTAGCTTGTGTTGCTGCCTGATTGTCTTTGTTAGAAATGATCATTAAACCTGTTATTTTGGATTCATCCTTGTGTCTCCCTTCCTGCAACAATCGTGACAGTAATAGGCCTATTATTCCTGAAAATAGTAAGCATTAAACTGGTGAATTTCACCCTCTGCATTTTTTTTTTTTACAAATATTTGGGATGTAAAAGATACGATAGAATTTGTGATATACGTGAAATTGTGTATGAAACCGACTCAAGGGCAGATTTTTTTAAGCAACACAAACAAAACTTATGCAACAATGACACTTGTTAAAGGGGGGGACAAAATTTCAAAAACTAATGTTGTACGTTTGATGGAGTATTTCTGTATCAAAAATACTCCTTCCGGTTTCTCACAAGTTTCAGAGAGTTTTTTTCAACCGTATGGTTTGGCTTGACGTTGACAGACCGGAAGATCCTTGTATGGGCCGTACGGGCTCTTCTCCCAGCAGGGTGCGCGTGCGTGACTAGAGCGAGAGAGGAAATGCACGCCCATAAACACTCCCTCAGCTGCAGATCCAGTCGTCGTTATAGTCCGCGCCGCGCTCCACTTTATTCCTCTGGGTGACGTCGAGCGACTTCAACGCTTCAGCACAGCATTCCGGGAAGGCAGCGCTGCATTTGAACCGATTTGAACGCAGAAATGAAGTGAAGCTTCACAACATCGCAGATCTCCACGGTCACTGCTGTCACAGGACTTTACCAAATCATACCAAAGAAGTGAAGTGTGTTTTTGACGGAGCCGTCCCAGCGATAAAGGTTCGGTCCTGCTTTGGAAGCAGCCGGTGAGTAAAACTGCTTCAAATGTCTGTGCTGTCGGCTATCGTCGCGTGAGTAAACATCAGTAAACGACACGATCGCGTGCTTCATTCAAATGCGCTAACGGACTCCATTGCTGTTCTCTGTATAACGTTACACTAGTCTGACGTGCAAAACCGTTTGCTTGCTACTGCTAAGGTTTAGTCGCATACAATAGTCCATAAACCGAATCATGTCCTCATAAACTGCAAGTAAACACACACAAATGTTGACAGGCCACTAAATACAGTCCATACCACAGAGACGGACGTCCTGCTGTTGCTGTTTCTCCTGTTCAATTTATTTCAGCCTCAGATTTGATTCTGGATCATATCTATTAGCTGAGATAGTCATAGGTTTCTCCACGCTTGAGGACGTCACCGCTTTGTTCGCGCTCGTCATTCTTTAGCTCCGCCCACACGATACGACTCCAGGCGCTCGGTTTTTTCCGGAAAGACTCGGTACAGCCCATATTTATTTTATAAATATAATAAAACTAAAGACTTTTCGGAGATATGAAGGATGCAATACTACTCTATAGGTACTCAAGATTGACATGAGATTGACTGAAACTGAGTGTTTCACCCCCCCTTTAATAAAACACATATTCACTTTGTTGATAACAAAACGAAAGTGCGAAATGTGGATGGAAACATGACTTTTGACAGCTTTATTTCCATGTCCCCTGATTTCCCAAGACATGGACGCTTTAAACCTTAGACCAAGATGAGCTACACATTTTTCTCTTCTTCACATTTCAGTGCTGGTTTTCTGTTGGCAGGCATCTGAAAGTTGCTTAATGTTATTATTGGATGGAAGATACCAAAGGTTAAGTCAACAAACTCATGGAGCAGAGGGGAAGGGAAACCATGGGATGTTGCAACATGCAGGATTGTGATTGTGTGTGTGTGTGAACTGGCTCATCCTTCACATTAACCAGTGCAGGTTAGTGTAAGGACACCGCTGTTAATGTGTAATGATCACAGTCACCCTGTACAGCTAATGATAATTCGTTTGGGCATATCAAGTACATCAACTTTTCTTAAAGAATAAATCTCTCACAAATAATGCTGGAACCCTGTTTCTACCCAAAAGACTCAGGAGGCGAGAATAGCATTGAATAAGATTTAATTACAGTTGTTTACAATGAGTATCATATATGAACTGATACAGTTCTTTGGCGTAGGCCCCTTCCATAGTCCGAATCCAGTCAGGGCCGGCCCGTGGCATAGGCGGAATAGGCAAATGCTAGGGGCGCCACTCGTCTATAGGGGCGCCAAAATGAGTGATTTTTCCGGTTTTATTACTGCTACTTTTTATTAATATTAATTCAAAATATTACCCAAAAAAATCCCCAGACTCTTCCCAGACCACCGCATCAATCTCCTCCTGCCCAGCGAGTGCTTTAGTGTGTCCAATATTGAACGCGCGATCAGTTTAACGTTGGGAATTTGTTGTCGTGTCGCCTCTCACGCATCTAACAGACAGGAATGCTTTCGCTTTTAATGTGCTTGTTTGTTCGCTTGGAAAGTTGCCTAATAATTTATGACGGATGGCCAATGTGTCAAAAAGACAGAAGCCCTCTGATGCAGGAGGAATATAAAGGAATAAGGAGATAAAGACAGAGGTAAAGTGATGAAATTAATGAAGTTTATCTAAATGCATTATCTAAATATGAATGTTTGCTAATTAATGCCAGTTATTTTTATCTTAAACTTTATGTAAGCAACTGTTCTGGATGATCAGAATCTGTAAAAAATCACGTCAATTGTTTATAAACATATAGAATTTTTTTGAATAGCCTAATGTTTTTACTCAGTTGTGTAATTGTAAGGGGATATATGGCGTTTGTAAAATTTATTTTCTGAAATTAGTAATGATATTTATATACAGCTTTATATAAAAGAGCTAAAAAATAAAATAAAATGCACACTAAATATAAACATTTCTTAAAAAGTTTCATTCATGGTGAAAACATGAGCATGCATAATTTAGTGGAGGATATACACACATTTTTGTATATATACGTGTGTGTGTGTGTGTGTGTGTGTCCTTGTTTATATTACATTGTGGGGACCAAATGTCCCCATAAGGATAGTAATAGCTGATAGTAGTCACTTTTCAACCGGCTCATTGAAAAGTGAGCCGGTCCCCACTTTTTGAAATGCTTATAAATCATACATAGGCATGTGCCGATATCAATTTTTCATGTTGCGATTAATTGATGAAGTTTTATCACGATATACGATATTATCACGATATTGAAATAGGTTGCAAAAAAAAGTGTTGCCATAGCATAACAGCTTTAAGAACTATTATTGTAAGAACAAAAATAACTGAATGTTTAAATACAATAATGCACCAAAAATATATACAGCTCTGGAAAAAAATTAAGAGACCCCTCATTGAGAAATCAATGTTAAAGGGGGGGTGAAACACTCAGTTTCAGTCAGTGTCATGTCAATCTTGAGTACCTATAGAGTAGCATTGCATCCTGCATATCTCCGAAAAGTCTTTATTTTTTTAATAATTATATAAGAAAGATGCGCTGTTCCGAGTCTTTCCGAAAAAAGCCGAGCGGGTGGGGGCGTGTCGTGTGAGCGGAGCTAAATAATGACGTGTGCGCGCTGCTGCTATTGTGTTGAGTGCGTCGAGTGCGTCGTAAAGCTGTCATCCCTAACAGCGGGGAAAAAACTTTATTCAAAATAAAAATATGGCTTTTAATCAGATACAGCCATACATCTATGATCCGGAATCAGACCCAGAGGCTGCAGTTGAACAGGAGCAGCAGCAAAAACGACTAGAGCAGGACGTCTCTATGTGGTACAAGTTATACACTAACTATATAATATGCTTAGCGGCTTGTGTTATTTACATATTTATACTTGAATTATATCGTCGTATTTTTGTCTTTGAAGGTGTACATGTGGGAAGTGCAGTTGTGCACGTGTGTTTGTGTGTTTACGCGTGGTTTGTGTAGACAGGTTAAGTTAGTGTTTACATAGATAGACACGGAATAGTAGCGCATTTGAATGAAGAAGCGTGCTTATTTAGTTCAACATATTTCCCCACTCTTTGTGTATTGTTGAGTGCTTTTACAATACACAAACATAAAGTTACACATATAGTGGCCAGCTAAACAAATGTACACGCACTACACATCGCATGCTCCATTGATCAATTTCTATATATAGTAATATATATAGTAACTATACGTGATCATGTTTGGGCTACTTGATGAGCATAGACACAGACATTTGAAGCAGTCTAACTCACCGCCCGCGGTTCTAACGTTGGGACTGCTCCATCCTTCAGCATTAGGCTATTGGAAAATCCGGCGTCATGCTGGGCCATGTTTATGAAACAGTCGGCACCGAAATGCAGCGAACAGATATAAACATTCGCGCAACTCAGTTGCTGATCCGGAAAAGCAAATTACATCCACTGTTGCCTTAACGCGGGGTTTTGGGGGAATCTGTGCAGGACTGTCTTGGTCTGGCAACCAAAAACGCACTTTTTGATGTCATTGTTAATTGTGCACATTACCTGTGCAGCGCAGCCTACGAGCGCTTTGATGGGCATAGCCTGTTGCTTTCGCTCTCTCCCTCTCTCTCTCTCACGCGCTTCCGGTAGAATTGTCCGTAAGGCCCATACAAGGAAATTCCGCCCCCACTAACATCAATGGGGACGCATGATCGCAAAAAACTTGCCGAAACTTATGACTAACCGGAAGTAGTATTTTTGACAAAGAAATACTCCCATCAAACGTCCACCTTAACTTTTGAAACTTTGTCCATGTTTAGTATGGGATTCCAAGTCTTTAACAGTGTAAAAAGATCAGTATGCATGAAACAGCATTTCACCCCCCCTTTAAGTGGTCTCTTGATATTTTTCAGAGATGTAAAAGTACAATTTTCAAACAGATTAAACTGCAAAAAAATTAGGCTATAAAGAACAACAGGTAGGCTAACAAATTACAATAAGGTCTCATTATTTAATGCATTAACTAAGATTGAGCAACAGCTACATTTGGTACAGAAAATAATGTTTTTGTTAATGTTAGTTAAGAAATACTGATCATTGTTAGTTTTATCTTAGGTCCATTAACAAAGTTATTTTGATTTTGATTTTAATGTTATGAAACAGTAACTAAGAAATGAACATAGAATGATTCATTCTTTATAAGTATTTTTCATTGTCAGTTTGGTGAATAATGAATTAACATGTTAACTAATGAAGTCGTATGTCTCAAAGTTTTACTGAACAATAACAGAACGTTCTAATTATTAAGGTAATGTTGTAGTCCAGATTAAAACATAAAAATGTTTAAGTTTGAAAATAAATAGCCTATTAAGTATTTGGTGCTTTGATGAACAACATTGAGATTACAAAAACGAATGGATGTTTTAAAAACTACACGCGTTTTTTTGTTTGTTTGCTGGTTCCCGGGGTAACAGCCGCATTCTGCAGTTCATCAGCGCCCTCTGCTGTCACTGAGCGGCACTTCAGCAGCGCGTCTCCTTCACCGGTTCAGTCATGTGCAAATGCACGTTGGGCTTGTTTATATCTGAGCGCGTGTCCCTTTGACGCAGAATACAGCGGTGTTGAGCATTTATACGGTTGATGGGCAAAGTATTCTTGAATGCATTATAAAAAAATTATAAATTGTTAATAAATTATTATTTACGATATTTTAAAGTGCCCACGATAACAATATCGTGCATATTCATTATGTGATAAATCGCATTATCGAAAATCGGCACATGTCTAATCATACAGGATACGTTTTTTTGAAAAAGTAAAAATGCAGAATGTTTCCTGTGATGGGTAGGTTTAGGGGCAGTGTAGGGGGATAGAAAATACGGTTTGTACGGTATAAAAACCGTTACGTCTATGGAGAGTCCCCACAAAGATGAAGTGAACCAGACGTGTGTGTGTGTGTGTGTGTGTGTTTGTGTGTGTTTGTTTATTTTTATTTTAAAAATTATAAAAACAACCAACATATAAAAACCTTGATACAAGGGGCACCAAGTAAAATCTTGCCTAGGGCAGCAAATTGGTCAGGGCCGGCCCTGCCTGCAGTTCCTGCCTGATGATGAAGGCCTGATGATGAAGGCAGGAGCGGAGCCTATCCCCGATGTATGGACAGGGACCGACCTGGTGGAGGTGGGGAGGATGGGGGTGAACGGCGGCGTCAGTATCTGCGAACGTAGTAATGGGTGGGAACAGAACTTATATACTACAGATGACAAATAATGATTGGCTAGAAAGATAATTAATGAATGACGTGACATAGGAGTCTTCCAGGAAGAACTACGCTAGAGCTTCCATTACTTAGTACATTAATATTAAAGTTTAATAACAGCTGATCAAAAACTGATTTGTATAAAATAAAGTAAATTGTAAATCTAATGTTGAGGTAAATGACGTTATTTGACATTGTTCTCAAGCTGTTTTGTTGAGATCTTTCCGTGGTTGAAACAACGAATACATGAGATTTCAGAACATTGTCCTGTATCTTCACCATTTATTTTGATGGTCTGTTGAAAAATTGTATCTTTTTCATAATAGTTTACAGCTGGGATTTTGTTTCATATCGAAAGTAACAAAGCACAAATATTGTTCAGTTCACGCATTAACTGAAGACAGCATAGACTCTAGAGGTCTAGTTTTTCCCACCGGTGCTGTCTTGATCAACACTAAATATGTGTCATTTAAAGCGGTGGTTCTGTTTTTTTTATTCTAGGCTTGATTGTGTTTATGGGGCGCATTATTAGCCTGGATCCCAGCCGAACTTAGCCCCGCCCAAAACATTTTTAGGTTGGGCAATTCGGTCTGGCCTTGCTCCATAGCGGAGTAATTATCCCCGAACAGAAACTGTTCTGACCAATGAAATCATCAGGGCGGGCTTTAGACGATGACGGACAGATGATCAACAGTAACGTAATCATCACGTCATCAAAGGGGCTTGGGTTATATTTACTCGAATCCTAAACGGAGAGCTTGTTTGTATCTGCATTCACCTTCATAATTTCTCTCAAAGATGATGATCTAAGATCAAAGGCTAAGATCGTTTATTCCAGCGCGCGTGCAGACAGGGTTGCCAAGTTTTTACAACAAAATCCGCCAACTACTAGCCCTAAACTTCTCGGGGGGGTTCTCCAGGGGAAAAATGGTGTTTGGGGGTAAAATGTGTGTTATTTTGGCAAGATTGCCTGCTAAAATTCGCACTCATGGGTCTATATCACATAATAGTCGCTTCAACCCGCAGACATAGAAAACAACCGCGGAAAAATACTTGGACTTGGCAACACAGTGCAGTTGAGCTCTGTCTGTTGACATTTGACAATGCATCGCTTCGTTGCTCTGATTGGTTTGCTCCATTGGGCTGTGATTATGAGGCGTGTTTCAACTGAACCAGGAAAGACATCAATTGGATAGACCAACAAAGGTCCTACAAAGGTCTATCCAATTGATGTTTTTCCTGGTTCGGTTGAAACACGCCTCATAATCACAGCCCAATGGAGCATCAGACTCATATTCTGACTAGAATTGAGTATGACCACGTCAGGCTAGCGCATTATAACATGTCTTAATACTTTTTTTTTTTTTAAACGCCGTATCTTTCTTTTTAATTCTCCCTTTATTCCACACCGCTGTCTCCACTGTCCTTTGAACGGCTCGTTTGCTTCCTGCTTCTATGAAGCTCATCCCTCCAAAAAACGCAATGGTCTTAGATTGGTCAGACGGCCAAATGTAGTTTCCTGTATTTTTATTGGCTGAAGTGCCAAGCACAGGTTAAGGCCACGCCCCTTCCCATTACGGGCAGAAGACACATCTGCGGAGACTAGAAAGGGTTTATGACGTCACCAACCCAGGAAGAAGCTCGTTGTAGTCCAAACCGGCCATTTTTGTAGGCAATAAACTGCCGTAACTTTAAAAGACAATATCTCCGTTTGCATTGAACTTTCAGCGCTGTAACTTTGCAGCTACTGTTTATGCTCAAGCAGCGACATTACACACTAACTAAAGTTAAAAAAGGCAAATCGCATGCAACCACCTCTTTAAAAGCTTAGAGAACCTTACAATGAATGTTGCCAATTTGATTAACTCCTAAATAGTGCTGAGTAATTTGCTAATACCCCCCCCCCCTTTTTTTTTATAAAATACTTTTTTTTGTGCTGTGTACTGTAATATGTCAAAAACATCATACAGATCAGAGTCATATGTCGTACGAAAGGTCTCACATGGTAGAAAACAACAAGCATAATTGTTCTAGGCATTGACTAAAATTTTGAAAGTTTCTGTACCCATATGTAAATAATATACATTTTTGATTACTTTAAGCTATCACCACAATATTTGATCCAGATGCAGATTTTTTTCTTTCTAAAAATGTCAAAAGTTTTCTATCAAACGATACCTGCCTTTTGACTCTCCTTGCTATAGTTTTGTAGTAATGTGTCTTTACTTTTGTGAATGTCTAAAAATGCCCTTAGGGCTTAAAGGGTTACGACGCGATATCAGTTCATCCAAATGAGAATCCATTAAAATGGAGAAATCAGTATTACATTATCCCAGCCTAACTAATATAACAAACTATCAGAGATTTCATTCAACACTATAGCTTTAACTTTTTCATTTACAATTCGGACAAAGTCCTTTTTTGTGGGTTGTCTGTTGTTTTTGACAGGAAATAATTGGGAAATAGGGAATTGGATCAGGACATGGGACACAGGACACTTGATTAAGCATACTCACATACTCTTCATACATTTGACTACTTGATGGATCGTGGAAATATAGCTGGTGTTTGACTGAGTCAAACGCAGATTTTAAAAAAAGGTTCTCTTTTAGGATATTGTATATTTTTTGCACATTTCATTGTTTTGGCTTTCAGTTTTAATACATGCTGACTTTTTCACTGCAAATTTTTGTCTGTGTAATAGTTTGGTTAAAAATAAATAACATTGGTTTAACTGTACTTATATTGATTTGTATAAGTAAACATGTATCTTTTTTATTTCAACAGCAAGCCTATGTGTCCTCCAGCCACCAGATGGCACTGTCCAGTCCCAACAGTAGCAGCGCAAGTAGTGTGGGAGGCGGGGAACAGCTGAGCAAAACCAACCTTTACATCCGCGGACTCCATCCTGGGACCACTGACCAAGACCTGGTCAAGCTCTGCCAACCGTAAGTCTCTCTGGTCTACGTACGCTAGCTAGCTTCGCTGTGCTCGTGTTTGTGAGGAATCAAGTTACTGAAAATGCATCTGAAAAGTAGTGATGGGGAAACAGAGTGTTTCGAAACTCAAACCAAGCGCTTCAATTGATTCACTCAAATATGAAGCGCTCAAAACAATAAGGGCTTCTCCAGAGAGGAATCCTTTTAATTGTAATATTTAAAATGTGTGTGTGCTGCTGCGCGTCCCTGTGTGTGTAATAAGCAGAGTGTGTGCACGTTGTGCACCGCCTATAGGCTCATATCACTAACACACCCTTTAAAGGGTTACTTCAGCGATTAGCATATGGCTTTCTATCAGTAGAAACCCTGGAGTATAATCGAATGATCGTGCTCCCCCTCTCATATCCCCCTGAGACAAGATATTTATGTATTTTATTTCTGGAAAAATTACTTCGGTGACACAAATATCGTTGTGCGCCATCGGAGGAATTGTTGGCCAGATGCTAAAGACTACAGCCAGCAGAGGGAGCTATTTCCGCATGTTTTCAACTCGCACATGGGGGATGGAGATCTCACTCACAGCTCAGCTCGGCTCAGGCATTCATGGAAACGGTGCGGCCGGCGGAGCAAAGAGAGTGTTTTATCTTCACAAGTTAATTCCGATCTAAGATAATCTTCCAAAAGCATGAACTGAAAATGCGCCAGACTGAACACGCACTGAGAACGACTGCCACGAGGGTGGACGCGTTTACCTCAGCTCTCATCACGAGAGCTCATTCAGCTCATCACGATGCGTGTAATCTGACTCCTGCTGCGTGTGTGCTGACACTTCCTCAGCGGCTCAATCACAATATATTGAAGAGACACGTTCAGTTTTTAATTGTAGTGTCTGTTCTCTAACTGAACTGATTTTATGAAGATGAACGCGGTGGTGGGAAAGTAAAAGTGATTCAGTAGCGGTGGCTTTGGGAATGGCCTCACAGGGCAGCGAAGCATTCTGGGAATTGTAGTCTTTCATCCCCATGAGACAAAAATACATATTCGGTCTTTTCTCAGTCTAGAAGGCACCAAATTCAAAAATTATTTCACATTTCTACTACATTAATGACCCAGTTTAAAGAAGATTAAAATGAATCTTCCCAGCACTGAAGTACCCCTTTAAATAACACAGAAATACTGCACTATTGACTTTAGAGCAGGTGTGTGTTGGTCAATGGTCAGTGGTTTTCAGTTCCTCACAATAGCAACGCTCCAACAATGCTCCTGAACACTCCTGGTTTAGACCAGATGCCCATGGTGGGAAAAAAAAAGGCGTTTGGGGAGTAGAATGTGTGTTATTTTGGCAAGGTTACCTGCTAAAATTCGCATTCCTGGGTCTATATATATATAACATAATTGCTGTCGCTTTAAGCTGCAGAAAAAAACGCAGATTTTGCAACACAGTGCAGTTGAGCTCTGTTGACATTTGACATCTAACGTTATGCGCCGCTTCGTTGCTCTGATTGATTGTAGGTTAATCCAATCGAGGTCTTTCCTGGTTGGGTTGAAACACACCCCATAATCACAGCCCAATGGAGCATCAGACTCATATTCTGACTAGAATTGAGTATGACCACGTCAGGCTAGTTTGCAACAGTTTGCGGTCAAAACTGTGTAAATGCAATGAGTACTCGATAGCGAATAGTTCATTCCCCCTTTAGCTATTAAATAAAAAAGTATGCTTAGTGTGATGTTGTAGGTGCTGCAATGAAAAACATTTTAATACGCACTTGATGAGATTTAAAGGCATAATCCTGAACTTGTTGACGTGTTCCTGTAATTTTAACAAGGACACTGTAAACTAAAGAAGGGAAATAAAGCATGACTTTACATTATTCAGAGGGGACTTTGTCTTCTCACTTCAGGAGATGTTCAGACACCACTGCTCTGAAGCTCATTTAAGCACTCTTTTCTCTTTCAGGACTTCTTATTTTGTGTTACACATGTGTGATTGTTGTTTAATCTAGATGTGATCCCTTTAAGTTGGACGTTTCTTTCATCTGTAAACTTCTGCTTGTAAATATGTTTACAGTCAAGAGATCTCAAGATCAGCTCTTACTTTGAGTATGTTTTGTTGAGCAAACTACAGTAGGCTTTGAGGTTTGAACTCAAGCCATTTGTGGTTCAAAAGAGGAAGCATGAGGGTAAATTCAGGAGACATAAATCAAATAGGAGTGGCAGAGAGGAAATGCTTCGTTTTCTTGTCATGAAGCCCCAAGAGCTTTACTTTAAGATGATCAAGCAACTTTACAAAGACTTTCAGCTAATTCCAGTATGTTTATATATACCCGTTAATTCCGGTTCTCAAATCTGATTGGCTTAGAACCTTTTCCAGCCATTCTACTAATAACACACAGAAACCATTTCACAGTTTGTATCACTCCGCTTGTTTCTGCCGGATCTATACTGGCAGCAATTCTCACAGCAAGTGTCAATGGAGGAGCAAACCTGCTATAATTTTACAAAAACTACTGTTATTGGAAGGTAGTTTTAAGAGAATGCTGTTGTTAAGACCTCACTATGTGATTCATATATAAGCATATGATGCCTATTTGACCATTTGTTTAGACATTTTTGCAAATATGAGCTCCAGGCCGCCATCGGACAATCAGTGCTCATGAACCCAGCTAGTCCTCTGGGAATTTCCTGATGGCTCTTATGTAGACAGTAGTGAAACATGAGATATGATTAGTTTGGGGTATCTCAAACGGGCAATTTTGGGCCTTATTATGACTTGTTCCAGAACAAACCGATTTGGCTAAGGGAAAAGTTAAGTTTCATAAAATTATTTTTTTTATTTTTTTATTTATTTAAAATGCATACAAATTGCAGCAAAGCATTCTGTGACTCCATTTTAATGATGTAATCAAAAAGCATGTCTAATTAATGGAAATCTTGTAATTTCTACAATTATTTTTTTTTATTCATTTCTTAGCAAAGTTTTTTCCCCAGAAGTTTTAATTATAATTTATTATTATTATTATTATTATTATTATTATTATTATTATTATTATTATTATTATTATTATTATTATTATTATTATTATTATTAGTAGTAGTAGTAGTAGTAGTAGTTTTAGTGTTAGTGTTAGTGTTAGTATTATTATTACATTGAGATGTAGCTAAATTCTAACATACAACAGTAATATTTTATTTTGAATTAGGTTTTCAACCCAAAAGCTGTTCTATCGGGTTGAGCTCAGGACTCTGTGCAGGCCAGTCAAGTTCCTCCACACCAAACTCCTCATCCATGTCTTTATGGACCGACGCTTTGTGCACTGGAGCGCAGTCATGTTGGGACAGGAAGGGGCCGTCCCCAAACTGATCCCACAAAGTTGGGAGCTTGAAATTGTCCAAAATGAAATGCTGAAGCATTAAGAGTTCCTTTCACTGGAACTAAGGGGCCAAGCCCAACTCCTGAAAACAACCACATACCATAATCCCCCCCTCCATCAAACTTTACACTTGGTACAATGCAGTTAGGTAAATACAGTTCTGGTGTGGTTTTATGTAGTGTAAGCTGACAGCATACTCAAAAGAAGCTTTGCATGTTAATAGCCTCGTTAAACCTTTGTTTGTGAATGTTTGTGCTTTGAATACGAGCGGTGTACCCTATCACTCTCCAGTAAGTAAATTGTGCCAAAGTATACCATTATTTAACAGATTTCAAGAGGCTGAGAACTGGTTTTGCTTCTGCAAGTCAAGACCAATCTTGTTTAGACCCTATCATTAATGTTTAAACAGACACATTCCTTAGTTCAGTTCAGATGTGGGACAGCGTTTGCACGGCGGCAAGAGAGAGGTGCTGACGCTTTGCTTCTGTTGGAGATGAACTGGAAAAAGCAGTGTGACGCTGCTTTAAAACACTTCTGAGAAACAAAATATTACACCTTACACTAATGCTGATTTTCCACAAACATCAGCACAGCCATATTTAGGCTATGGAAAAATTCAGACGACTGTTTCTAGGAACGCAGTGCTGTATTTTGTCAGAGAAGAGAGTGAGTATAGATAGATAGATAGATAGATAGATAGATAGATAGATAGATAGATAGATAGATAGATAGATAGATAGATAGATAGATAGATAGATAGATAGATAGATAGATAGATAGATAGATAGATAGATAGATAGATAGATAGATAGATAGATAGATAGATAGTCTTTTCTACTGGTCAGTGCTAATTTGGTAAGAAAACAAAAAGGAAGGCTATATGTTACTGTAGAAATGAATGCAACTTTTAAATTGTATTGTTTTTAATGTAAACATCCCCCTAGACGTGTTTGACTGTTGTGCTCGCATCTTTTGCAGATACTGTGCATGACGCGGCTTTCTAAAACACGGCACTCAAGTTAAAATAACTTTTAAGAAGCGCGTCTCTAGATCTGCACATTTTAACCGCAAAAAACGCGTCCTGTGGGAATGGCCCTAAACTCATTAAAAGACTAACAACACACTCTTATTTCAGTGTTATTTAAGCATTCACATTGCCTCGGACATTCAGTTTAACAGCATTACAGCTAGCCAGAGATAGAAAGGTTTCAAAAATTAACTATGCATATGTATTTTAAACAATTACATTATGTTCTAGTTCTGTCTGTGCAATCAATGCACGTTCTTAATGCACTTTTTTGTTTTGTTGGCATGAATCAAATCAAAATAAAAAAAATCTAATCAGAGCTGTATATTATTATTTAACAAGATACATATTCACGAATACAACCCCTCGTAATTCTCACCTTAATAGCACGGACATATTTCCGCCTGTTTCGCTCGTGTGATTGTCATTGTTTTCTACAGCGGTAACGCGGCACACCGTTAATTTCAGTTAGGGCTGTACTAGAATAATCGAATATTCGAATATTCGTTCGGTGAGGTGGCATTCGATTTTCAGTTTTGAGATTCGAATATTCGGGGTTTTTTTCAACACGTGACTTCCGTCGCGGACTCACTCACTCATGCTTGAAATAATACTAATAAATAAAATAAAAAAACACCGCAACATGCTTTCAATAAAAGCATCGCGCATTTTAAAGATTTAAATTAACAAAAAGTGAGAATAAGACAAAATAAATCCCTTATATAGAATAAAACTAATTGTAATAGATATTACATTTTGTGTCATTTTAAAAACAATTCATTTATTCTTATTCAACTGTTTATAAGCATGCTACCGTGTTCTTTATTTATTACAGTTTGTTGAAATCACTGTGTGTTACTAATTTAATTTCTGTTTTGGGATTCATTTGTTTTAAAGAAAGGTTCGTTATTAATACTTTATTAAAGTTCTTGCTCTCAACAGACTTTGTGTTTTGTATCACTTGTGCACTGTCCGTTTTCGGAGCATAAACCTGCCCGTGTAATGCGTACCGGAAACTGTTCTATTTAAAAGATTATTAAATGTTTATTAATATTTAAAGAATGTGTGCCACCTGATCATATTGCACCAAATGCAACACTGCACTCCACTGGGTCTGCCGCAACACATTTACGATGCCGAAGAGTGAAACGTGAAGTCGTGAAAGATGATACAAATGCAAACCGACACTATTATTATATATTTAGCCCCACCCACCGAAGCTTCGAATATTCGATATTGATTGCCACCTAAGCTTCGAAGCTCAAAAAATGGCATTCGAAACAGCCCTAATTTCAGTTAATAAAGGAAAGAATACTGCAAATGTCTGGTGTTATTCTGTGATTGTTTGGGGCATTCTACAGCTCTTCATCAAACCTTTCAACACAGAGTCCACTTCGGATTGTTTTAAATCAATGCACAAATTGTAATCAGTTCCTAAATTCTGATTAGGTGGGCTAGGCAGACATTTGCCCATGCATAGAACCAGCCCCGGATATATGACAATACTTTTTTTTAATTAAACTGTAAAAGGATCATAAAGTGACATTTGGAGCAGCTCTGGAGATGAACGCAAACGTCACGCATGCTTCAGTGTGTGTGTGTGTGTGTGTGTGTGTGTGTGTGTGTGTGTGTGTGTGTGTGTGTGTGTGTGTGTGTGTGTGTGTGTGTGTGTGTCTGGGAAATGAAACTACACGTCTGTGCCATTTATTCATTCATTCACACAGAAAAAGTAGAATTCATATTCAAATAAACTTCTTGCGGTTTAATATTCACAGACACTATTCCATACCGTGATGTGATTTAAGTGTACTGACCTACTTTTGATTTATTCCTCCAAAATTTGACAAATTCTGAGACATTCCACGTTATACAGTAAATTCCGTTTTCATGACTGGATGGACTTTGTATATAGATCAGTGGCTCACGCTTTTGGTGTGAGCGAGAGGTATTGTCTGATTGGTCAGACATTTAAAGTGGGCGTGGTTAATGCGGAGAAAGGCAGATGATCGGGACCTGCTTTTCTCGTCAAGTATGGGATGTACTGGCCTGAACAAACTTGGTTTGTGTTCTTGCCACCTCAAGAAAACGAACAAATTTCTTTGTTCTTTCAGCGTATTTTCCAAGCTATAGACTTGAGACTGATCCCGGCTGATAATGGGAAAAAACGATTCCGATTCCTGGCCGGTCGATCGGTTGGTGCATCTCTGATTTGTAGTAAAAGCAAGTCCAGTGACATTATTTGTTATACATAAAGCAATCAGTTTTGCTTTCTATTTCACTGCTGTAGTCTCGTCTGGTTTCGCATGCTTTCATATGTAAGATTATAAGAGTGTTCCTGATCCGCCCAGTTTTCCCCCCGCTGGGAGACTGTAGGTTAAGGTTGGAGTTTACCGTAATTTCACGATGATGTAATATGTGTACAAGCTCTCCGTTTATGGCCTAACATGCTGTCTAGCCAGCAGTTAAATGACTGATCTTTTCCTGCTGTATGAAGGATGTAACTTTACCAGACTAAAACAAAACTGCGTTTATGATTTGCTTTGGTGTGTAGTTGGATGAATGTGTGCGTCATGTACTTCTGTCACAGCTTAATGTGCAGAGACAACTAAATAAGCCATTCATAAGTTAAACACTGTGGCTCTGTAGTGCCTCAAACACTCTTTTTGTGTGAGCAGTCCAACATATCAACCGGGGCCGTATTCACGAAACATCTTTAGGCTAAAAGTAGCTCCTAACTTGCCAATTCAGGAGAAGCTCTCAAAAAGAATGGGTGTGTCAGTCTTAATTGTAGTCCTATTTTTTGCTCTTAGTTGTTTAAGCACTAAAGCTAGCTCCTAAATCTGCGAAATGTTAGGAGTAGTCAAGAGGCCTAAGACCAAATCAAAAACAATCCTAATGGCTATGATAGAGTAAAATAAACCTCTTTGCCGTATTGTCCGAAAGGATCAAAGTCTCCGAGCCCAAACCCTGAGGAGGCCTAGTCGTCGAGGTGGTGGAGGGAGGCAGAAGATAACTCAGCGAGTCGGCTGTGTATACTGTATGTCTTCTCTTGGGCTTATTAGAGATAGGGCTCCTCCCGAACGTTGTTTATAAAACATCATTTGTCACTTGAATTTTGCAATCTCTCTCTCTCGCTGGTAATTAGCTGAACATATTTTTTAATTAGTGACACGATTTTCAAACTGGTCGGGTCACTGCTCTTCACACTGCATGACTGTCTGGGGAAGCATTCAGTCACTGCTGTGTTCACACTGAGCGATGGATCGGCGACAGGAGGTTTCACACTGCAAGACTGTACAAGAGGAAGAATCACCGCTAACTTGGTCCCAACCGCGAACTACATTTGCGGAAAAAAAGAAGAAAAAAAAGTTGGCGGCCATTGCCACCATTTTGGATAATTTTCACAAAACTTTCATGGCCCCCTGAATATTTTTTGTATGCATTTTGTAAGAATATCTGAACATGCAATATGTGACCCGAACCACAAAACCAGTCATAAGGGTCACTTTTATACATCATCTGGAAGCTGAATAAATAAGCTTTCCATTGGTGTATGGTTCGTTAGGATAGGACAATATTTGGCTTTTAACCTAAAATTTTGCCAACTATTAAAAATCTGTAACCTGGGGGTGCAAAAAATCGACATAATGAGAAAATCTCCTTTAAAGTTGGCCAAATGAAGTCCTTAGGAATGCATATTACTACTAATGATACTTTTAAAAAATATATATATTTACGGTTGGAAATGTGCAAATGGAACATGATCTTAATACTCTAATGATTTTTGGCATGAAAGAAAAATGGATAATTTTGATCCATGCATTGTATTGTTGGCTATTGCCACAAATATACCTGTGTGACTTCTGACTGGTTTTGTGCTCCAGGGTCACATTTAATGTTTGCAACTTAAAAGTTTTAATTAAAACGATACATTAGAATTTTTATCTTGCAACCATGCATTTTTTTTTATTGTGGTAACACGTCCCCTGAATGACTAAGAGTAGAATAAAGTATATTTCGTTATTTTTTGGAGCTTGGAAGGGTTCAGTTTGAGCAGATGTTTTATCCCATTGTCATATGTCCTCGTCAGAGCTCATTTCCCAGTACATTCAGCATCTGGCTCATATTTGCGATCTCACGCATATACTCAATACTCATTTTCAGTGTCTTCAAAATCAATATTTTGATCACTGACAGCTTCTTGAGCACATCCATCATCGTGACATTGACACTAATAATGGTTTTCAGTACTTGCTCGGCAGTAAATCACTGAGCCATTACAAGTTTTGCAGATTATAATTATTATAACAATGTAGGTTAGGTAACTATGATTGAAACATCACTTCATCATTGCATACCAGACATCGCCACCTTGTGGAATAAAGGTGAATTGTACCTAGTTTGTCATTATAGATTAATTTATTATTGTGCAAAATAATATATACCTACAATCATAGTCATTAGTGACCCTATACAATTTTGACAAAAAAAAACTAGTGGAAAAAAAGGCATTCAATTATAATTCACTTTTTTTTTTTTTTGCTTGTTATATTGTTTAAAATGAATTAATTAAGGAATACTAATGCTGCGTTCACACCGCACGCGAATGACGCGATTCGCGCGAGTGATTTAATGTTAAGTCAATGCAGAGACGCGAATAGGCATTCTGCGGCGCGATTCGCGCGAATGAGGCGGCAAGGATCACGCGAATTGAGCGTTTTGAAACACGCGAATCGCTCAAGTTGAAAAATTTGAACTTTGGCGGATATTCGCGCCGCGTTAACCAATGAGGAGCCTGCTTACTGCTGTCATGTGTTGAAGTGCCGGATGGGAAACCCATAGGGGAAACCCCGAGGCCAGAGTAATTTAAAAATACTACTGTATTGTTTCACAAAATGTAGTTTTAATAGTTTTTCAGGCAAAAATGTAGTTGTTTATAGCTCAAATATGTGATTTATTTATTAAGAAAGCTCCTATTTGAAAATTTGATCTGGTGTTTTCGGAGGTGTGAGACCCGGGCGATCACCGGAGCTCAGCGCTCATCAACCCCGGTGAGAGCAGCCTTAACTCGGCTCGTCCTTCTGCCGACTGCCGCTGCCTGGCAGAACCCCCTCCCATGACGCGAATTCGCGTCTGTTGTGTAGTGAATGTCACGCGCGAATGATGCGAATGGATTCAAAATGTTCACGCGTCCAACTTCGCGCGAATAGAGCGATTTATTCGTGTCATTCGTGTGCGGTGTGAACGCAGCATAAGAAGGTTGATGTCTAACTTTAAAAAAAATGAATGAGGAGGAGGGTAGTGAATGAAAGGTATGCATTTACGGGTTAAATATGAATCTGATTACATATGATATTTTGTTTCTGCTTCTTCTTCGCCTTTGTTTTGATCAGGAGATTCTCTATTCTTTCAGAAGATGCGTAATAGTGCCCCCTACTGTTTGACAGTGAAGATGCGGAAAGCCGGAGAATGCCATTAAATGGCGGGGAAAGAGTTCAAAATAAAGATTCCCAAAGGGTGTTTTTACAGTGATGTCATAGTGGAGCCATTTTCGGTTCCCTTAAGAACCTTGCAGTGTTTATAAAATCATTATAAAATATTTTTTTCCACTATAAAGAACCTTTTGTGCAATGGAAAGGTTCTATGATATTAAAGTGCCAATAAAGAGCCTTTATTTTGAAGAGCAGGTTCTAGACTGAGGTAAAGCTATGGCAGGGTGAGAGAGGTGAGGAAGTGTCAGCTGTGGAAATCCTTTAAAGGGAAAACAAATACCAGAGCATGTGAAGGAAAGGACGGCATCAGTGCTAACTGGGTCATGGTTAAACAGTAGCGCGCACACACACACACACACACACACACACACACACACACAACACAGATGTCGAAGTGCAAAAGTCAGATAGGTGTTTAACTGATGACCTTTGAACTGTTCAACATGGAAATTAGTCTCACAGTCTACATAAGTCACTTCCTCTTTTTTGTTCTTCTGACTGATGTTGTTTTTTGTTCCCTTTTCCCCTTTACCCTCTAAGTTATCATATTCTCACACTGATAATGTGATACACATTCCATTCTGTCATTAATTTGTTCAGAAAAGGACGTCAACTGAAACGGTGATGACTGCATTTTATCTCACCACTTTAAAGAAAAAAATATTTTTTTTTATTAAAGAAACAATTCACCCAACATTGATAATATGTGAAGATGTTCCACGAAGATATTTTGTACATTTTCCTACCATAAAAATATATATACAGTGAGGAAAATAAGTATTTGAACACCCTACTATTTTGCAAGTTCTCCCACTTATAAATCATGGAGGTGTCTGAAATTGTCATCGTAGGTCTATGTCCACTGTCAGAGACATAATATAAAAATAAAAATAAATCAGAAATCACAATGTATGATTTTTTTAAACTATTTGTTTGTATGATACAGCTGCAAATAAGTATTTGAACACCTGAGAAAATCAATGTTAATATTTGGTACAGTAGCCTTTGTTTGCAATTACAGAGGTCAAATGTTTCCTGTAGTTTTTCACCAGGTTTGCACACACTGCAGGAGGGATTTTGGCACACTCCTCCACACAGATCTTCTCTAGATCAGTCAGGTTTCTGGCCTGTCAGGATTCTGGCCTGTCGCTAAGAAACACTGAGTTTGAGCTCCCTCCAAAGATTCTCTATTAGGTTTAATGATTGCTCCAACAGTGGACCTTTTTTTCACCAAACTGCTTGGCAATTTCCCCGTAGCCCTTTCCAGCCTTGTGGAGGTGTACAATTTTGTCTCTAGTGTCTTTGGACAGCTCTTTGGTCTTGGCCATGTTAGTAGTTGGATTCTTACTGATTGTATGGGGTGGACAGGTGTCTTTATGCAGGTAACGACCTCAAACAGGTGCATCTAGTTTAGGATAATAAATGGAGCGGAGGTGGACATTTTAAAGGCAGACTAACCGGATCTTTGAGGGTCAGAATTCTAGCTGATAGACGGGTGTTTAAATACTTATTTGCAGCTGTATCATACAAATAAATAGACTTTATAAGTGGGAGAACTTGCAAAATAGCAGGGTGTTCAAATACTTATTTTCCTCACTGTATAAAAGTATTATTAGTAGTAATGTGCATTGCTAAGGACTTGAGAAAAGGCGATTTTCTCAATATTTAGATGTTTTTTTTTTGCACCCTCAGATTCCAGATTTTCAAATAGTTGCACCGTGACCAAATATTGTCCTTTCCTAACAAACCATACATCAATGAAAAGCTTATTTATTCAGTTGTTCAGTTTCAAAACTGACTGGTTTTGTGGTCCAGGTTCACATATATGATAACATTGATAATATATATTGATAAATAATGACATTAATATCTCTCCCTAATGTAATTCCAAACATGAATACTGTTGTATTTTTTGAAATTTGTAATTTCTTTAAATACATCATGCATGTAAATCAAACTGTGTGTAAAACAACAATAATTTGGATTTAAACTGTTCTTTGAACATGATTAACTTTAATGAGATTACAAAAAGATAGAAAATAATAGTACCTCATATTACTTTTACAGAGTGTTAGCAGTTTGCTAGCTTTGGTTCTTTACATTGATTTGCTGCTTTAAAATAAAGCTTTATCCTCCTCGTTCTTTCCTGACGAGCCGACTGTGTTTTGGATTATGGGAGGCACTTCCGGTTTGGAGAAGTTACACTCAAAAAGACTGATACAAATCATTTCAAATCTTAAGGTTGCGCTACAAATAATCCTTATCCATCAGTTTGACTGAATGAGCAGAACGCTCATTGGTATTTTAATGTGACACGGGATAACAAGAATACACTCTAAAAATTCGGAGTAAAAAATAACCCAATGTTAGGTCAAATATGGACTAACCCAGCAGTTGTGTTGTTTTAACCCAGCGATTGTGTTGTCTTAAGCAAATATTTAACCCAACCGCAGGATTAAAACAACCCAATTGCTGGATTAAAACAACCCAATTGCTGGATTAAAACAACCCAATTGCTGGGTTAAAACAACCCTATTGCTGGGTTAGTCCATATTTGACCCAACATTGGGTTAAAACAACCGAGCATTTTTTAGAGTGTACCTATAGCATGTCAGACGCTGCATTCTTCCTCCTGGCTATTTTGTTTTTCTTCCTTTTTTTGCTTTCCACTGTAACAGTATGAAAAGCACAACATATACTGTGCATTTGTGGTCTGCTCCCCTGATTTAATTTACGATATAGCCCATGAATTATTCACAGAATGCACTGAGAATTCCTTGTTTTTCTCCCCAAATCCTCATTTCTCTTTCCAGGGTTGTTTTCACACAGATGCCTTAAAATGTCATTGTCTTTCTTTTAACTTTTGATCTCTATTAGCAGTGTTTACTGGGATGTTTCTAAAGCAAAAGCACTTTGAAATATTATCACTCAATGTTCCAGTTAATGAACATTTTTGATTTAGCCAGTGTATGTTACATATATTACTAAAGTTATATTTAACACATCCGTAATATTGCTGTGGAAATAAGTCAGTTTCAGGGGTAACTCATGGTCTGTGGTACTCATTTATTAGCTTTTACACTTTAAATGTACTTTTAATGTTAGATGGTTGACGTTTGAGTTGAATAATGTCATCTCATTGGTTTCTGAAAATGCTTATTATTGCACTGGATACGGTAATAATCGTATTACCTGAACAAAAATATTACAAGAAAATGTACATTAGATTGACTTCAGTTTCTACATTAAAGGAGAGCATTTATCAAGATGTTTAATACCTGGTTAATCAAAGAAATAATCAACAAATGAATGATCTGTTAGTTCCAGTGTTAGAGAAGATTTACTTTGACTAGTATAAAACCCATATCTGATTTGTAAATGAACTGTATTAGCGATTTGATGTGGTGTAAGTAACTCATGATTGACAAGGTTGCAGTTGTAACAGTCAAACGGTGTTAATAATGCTTGTACTCAATGTAGAAAGTAGTGCTTCATTTAGTCATTCCGGAGTATCTTTGCCAACAACACTGCACTGTGCCAGCTGGCCGAACGACAGACTTCCCACATGTCAGCGTGATCGGAAAAGAGTCAGAGACAGACAGGAATGTCTGTGCATATTGCCAGAGGCACTGGAGAGTTATCTCTGATGTCTGAACAACGATTAGAAGAGTTTATGACCAACGGTTAAAAAAATTATTACTAATAAGTGAAAGACGTTGGTTTTTCTTCGCATTGTTTTATCATCATGCATTGTTTTTCTTTGTTTAGGTAATTTCCTCCCTTTTTTCCCCACAGTCTGCTCCAACCAATTAAATTCTAAATTAATTAAATTAGATTTTTTTAAAAGTAAATCAAATATATTTTCCTAAGTAAAAATGTTTGTTTATTTATTTATTTATTTATTTATTTTCACTACCAGTTTGGACAGTACTTTGGGAAAAAGATTTTCCATATATGCAGTTTTTTTCCCACTATCTCCAAATCATCCATTAAATAAAATAAAATAAACAAAATTATAGTTAAAGCTTTAGTTTAACTATTTAAAAATAGGTCTTGGCCAGGTTTATATTAATCTATGTATAATCTTTTTGATCAAGCGTGTTTTAAGATATTGAGAAACATCTCAGGACTGCAACCCTAGTTCCCTGAGAAGGGAAAGAGATGCTGCGTCAGTGGCGCTTTGGGAATGACCCTGCGTTATTGCGTCTGAAGTAGGGCTGGGATAAACGATTATTTTTCGATGCATCGATTAATCTAACGATTAATTTTTCCTGTCCGATTCGGTTACGATTCGATTCGTTTATCGATTATCTCCCCATTAATTGCCTAATAGTAATTTATACATGTTGATTTAATTATCTGAATGAAAAAACTAATTCCTAAACATTGCAATATATGTTTATTGCTCTTAAAATTCCAAAGTAAGACTATACAAGAGCAATGCATTCAATAAAACCTTGAAAACATAAAGTACACAAACACACACACACACACACACACACACACACACACACACACACACACACACACGTCGTGTTTCTATGTTTTATGGGGACTTTCCATAGGCGTAATGGATTTCATACTGTACAAACTGGACATCCTATCCCCCTACACTGCCCCTGCCCCTAAACCTACCCATCACAGGAAACATTCTGCATTTTTACTTTCTCAAAAAACTCCTTCTGTGTGATTTATAAGATGTTTTCCTCATGGGGACCTAAAAATGTCCCCACAAGGACAAGGATTTCGGATATTGCCATCTTTGTGGGGACATTTTGTCCCCATAACGTAGGGATTACCACACACACACACACACACACACACACACACACACACACACACACACACACACACACACACACACACAAATAAATAAGTATAAACCAACAACAAAGAAACACAGTATACGATTTTTCTATGTATGCAACTCAGCCTACAGGCTTTGGCCATCGATTAAATATCAACAAGTTGGTTAATCAAATCCGGGGACACACTGCAAGTGTGAGCGCCTCGGCTGTGTGGCGTGTCCGTTTTTGTTTCGGCTCCCATGTAAACAGGTTGGAGTTTGCACACTGCCTGTGACGCGCGGAAAACGCGTGCATGCTAGTAATAGAAGAGCGCCTTCACGCGTGTTGGGAGCGTCTCCAGGCAAAATAGAATAGGAAAAGATGTTTATATATCATTTTGACACGAATACATATTATTAAATGACATTTTCATGTTTGAAAGTCTGTAGGTTTACATAAATGCAGATATAGGCCTAATTGTAATAATAAAAAAACACAATTATCGATTTTGGAATATTGCAACTGTCAATACAGAACGAAATATTCTGTAGCCTATTTTGCCCTCAATACCAGATATGTGGCTACTGCCGACGTTGTCTTTGCTGTATCAGTAGGCTATTTATGTTTAACATTAGGAATAGGGCTTCCCTCCGCATCAATAGCAGCAGCAGCGCCGCGTCAGACACTCTTCTAGTGTACAAAGGCCGAGAAAACGCCACGCAGCCCCGTGGCTGACCCGCAACAGAAACGCCACGCGCATCCGCGGCATGACAGTGAAAACAGCTACATATATAGTGCATTACGGGCGCCAATATTCCGTTTAAAACCAGAATAGTCCTGGGATGAAACTGCTCACTTAGAGGATGGATACCCTCGGTCACATCAGCGTGATTAGACATTGAACATTTTAAATTTAAAACAGCTTATTATGTAGGTAGCCAATGTGCCCGATGCTTTCACTTGATGCAAACGTTTGTTTTTGTGATTAAAATACATAAATTATTACCAAAGCATCTGTCTTCCTGTGTGCAGAAATTTGTTTATGTAGCCGTGACAACAAAACTCGTGCGCGCAGGGAGCAAGCGCTCTTAACACAGACGCGCATGCCTGTGTTAAGAGCGATGCTCCGTGCGCGCCAACCCCATACACTGTGGCCAACCCGCAAGCTATGCACTTCTAAAAGTCTGAGGAGCCACTCATGTTGCTACATAGAAAGATAAACATAATAAATAATATACTTAATTACATAATTTATTATGTATATCTATGGTTGCTACTACTCTCCGGCGCCACCACTTTTATTTTGAGTCTTACGAATCGACGCGCATATTTTGCGTCAACGTATTTTTTGCGTTGTCCCAGCCCTAGTCTGAAGCACATTCAGACTATTGCGCTACTAGTCCAATAGCGGGAGTGAACATCACAGGCGGGTGACGTCACGACCAGGAAAGGATAAAGGAAAGCTTCTTGACTGAGCAATTCAGATGACGCAAATCTAATATGGGATGCCACCCCCCCCATCCTTTTTTGGAACAATGAAGTAACAGCTGTAAAATCTCGACTTTCTGTCGGGTGAATGAACGCCTTCTATAGCTTCTTTGTTCAAGAGAGATTTTATTTCTTGCTCCATCACCAGAGCCTGCTTGGAATGCACTAATGTGAGTAAAACCCCATTGAATCAAGGTGGATGTTACGATCCTCCATTCTAGTCTAGGGGCAGGAAAGGAGGGTAACAAAAAGTCGCGGGGAGAGGATGAGAGAACTGCCATCTCCAGGTCCCAGGGCAGACACACACGGCTCAGTGACACCAGTTTCAAAATAACAAGATTTATTAAATTAACAATGAGCATTAACAGACAAGACTTCAGGAGGGGAGATGCCAAAACAACAAACAAAACAGTCTTACTCAAGATTAAGGATAACTTTCCTACCAAAAAGGAATAAAAGAAAATACAGAAACAATTACCTAACTCCCTTACTACACCAAAAACAGGAGAAAAGGTGGGTCTTAAAGCAAAAGGCTTCCACCTCCCAACAGTGAGAAAATTAAGGAAAACAAAAGTAGAATGCTGATGTTCACAGACAGCTCACATTGATTTACACTGCTCAGATTGAGTTAAAGTTTAGGAGTGCAAATATTAGCTGTAACACGTAACAGCTCACCTTGCTATACTGGTTATACACAACTTAGCTGAGACACTTCACAGCTCTTTACCTGACACTACAGGCAAAACACTATACACCATATAAGCACACAACAGCACTGGGATCAGAAGATGGCAGTCCCTCCCGCAGAGGAAAAACCTCAGTCTCTCTCGCTGACTGGAAATCTCTGGGTTCCTTTGTTCTCCACTTAACGATCTGGAACAGGATTCAGGTGACACTCATGAGCCTGTCAAGCAGACAGTGGGAGGAGCAAGAACAACAGAACAAGCACAGAAAATAGAATCCACACAAATTAAGAAAATAAAATAAATCCCTACGTCCCTGTGGACGTAACAGTGGACGAGACCCAAACTGGATTCTGTAGCCCTTCTCTATAATATGCAGGACCCATTGAGATATGTTCGGCAGAAGCCTCTACTCTGCCAGATAATCTACTAAGGGAACCAGCATCTCGAGGCTGGCCTCTGGTGTATTCAAACCTGAAGCAAACTGGCAGGAACTGAACGATTTGACTGCTTTACAATCTTCAGTCTTTTAGACCTTGTGTCATGAGCTCGCTGGAAACCGCTGTGCCCTGATGCACCAAGGGTGGCAGGCTGAACAAAATGGCCTCCTAAGGGCGATTGAGTGATGTGGATACCATGTACGGAGGTGTACCCCTCCACTGGAACAATCCTCAGATCTGGCTTCTGCTTAGAAGGCTTCGGATGAGAGTGTTGCCCCTGCCCCATTGCTTCAGAGGTAGAGGACGAGATGCGAAACTCTCCTTCTGCTGTGCCCTATATGAGGAGTTTGACGGCTGGGACTACTCTCGCTCAGAAGCCCAGAGGGCTGGGGTGGCGAGGGAGGTAGCATCTGAATCTTAGGTGAAAGTGGGGCATATAGCAGAAAGGCTCTGTCCTTTTCTTTTATATCGGAAAAATTCAGCTGTAAATGTCTCCCAGTCCCTGTTGGCCTTGAGAGACAGACCTTACCGCAATCCAGGTTCCTCAGCAGGTCGGCCTGATATGCCTGAAATAACGACATGGTGTGGTGACACGCACCAGCCTGACCTGCTGCCATATACACTTTACCCACTAGTGCAGTTTTTAGCTTAGTGGGCAGCGTTGGGGCCTTCATGGACGATGCTGAGCTAAGGGACAGATAGCTCGCAAGGGTCTGTTCAATCCTAGGCATCGCCCCATAACCATATTATTTTAACCCCAGATGTCTGAATACACATGACCTTGGGGGCTGAAAAGGTGGATATGGCTTATCCCACAAGATCAGGGAAAAATGCTTGGCTGGCCATTCAATGCTTAAATTTGACACAGCCCGAGTTATCACCTCCACAAACTCCTCATGGAAAGGAAGGCTAGGTGGCGAATCCTCTTCCCCCACTTCGATGCTCAGCACATCCACCTCCACCTCCTTAGAGATAGACAGCTGAAGCACAGGTCTCTCTCCCTGGGCAGAAGAAGCCGCACCGTGGGCTTCCGATCCCTGAGAGAGAGTGCTGGATCCCCCATTAAAGTTAGAGGAATGGCAGGGCCCGTCTCTAACCCCTCCGAGAGATTGATTTGTGAACCCCACGATTGCAGCTTCCGTGCAGCCTCTCACAATGCTCACAGTCGGCCTCCTCAAAGGCTGACAGAGCATGGTCCGCTCCCAAACACATAAGACACAAATTGTGTTTATCTCCACACATAATAAAACGAGGGCAAGGGGAAGCACACGACTTGAATGCTTGCTCATTCACCATGATACTGAGATAGTGAACTCACTAATACAGCAGTAATTAAGACAAACAGTTTACACAGAGCGCTTGCTGAGGTTAGGGTTAGTAGTGCAAGTTGTTTCCGGGAGTGCTTTATCCTTTCCTGGTCGTGACGTCACCCGCCTGTGATGTACACTCACGATATGGGACTAGTAGACACACATGCTTCAGACGCAATCACTCAAGGGCGTTCCCAAAGCGTCATTAACGCAGCGCGAGTTCTGTCAAAAGGGATCTTCAGTTGTGGGAGTGTAAACTACATAAATTTTTGAATTGGTGTGTAATACATGGCCATATTTCAAGTATAAGTAAGCATAATTCTGGTAAAGTACAAACATTAGTGTGACTGTGGAGAGAGAGAGAGAGAGAGAGAGAGAGAGGAGAGAGAGAGAGAGAGAGAGAGAGAGAGAGAGAGAGAGAGAGAGAGAGAGAGAGAGAGAGAGAGAGAGAGAGAGAGAGAGAGAGAGAGAGAGAGAGAGAGAGAGAGAGAGAGAGAGAGAGAGAGAGAGAGAGAGAGAGAGAGAGAGAGAGAGAGAGCTGAGGACTGAAGGAGGAGGCAGGACTCGGAGTTGGGTTACATCAGTCGTCTGCTCTCCCTGAAGCTCAAGACTAATGAGAGAGACTCCTAATCTAATCTATTATTTATGTCCTGATAATATAGAATTTTGTGTGTGTGTGATATTAACACAAAAATACTGTCACTATACTGTATTTAGTTTTTGTTTTTTTTGCATTTTAAGATGTTTATTAATAAATGAGAAAATTGAAATATTAATTGTTTAACTTCAATTAATATTTAGACAATTACAAATTACGTATTTTTAAAACTTATGTTACATTAACGAAAAACTGGAGATGTATATATCCTCTACATCCTATACAAATCAGATGGATAATATTTGACTTCTGTGATTCATTTTACACATGCATTGCTCTATTACAAAATAATTAATATAACGGTTAATAACCATATCAGCATAAAACTTAAAATAGACACTTTTTCTCATATAAACACACAGACAGATAAATAGACAGACAGACAGACAGATAAACAGACATACAGACACACAGACAGACAGATAACAGACAGACACACAGACAGACAGATAAACAGACAGACAGACAGACAGATAAACAGACAGACAGATAAACAGACAGACAGACAGATAAACAGACCGATAAACAGACAGATAAACAGACAGACAGATAAACAGACAGACACACAGACAGACAGACAGATGATAAACAGACAGACACACTGACAGACAGACAGATAAACAGACAGACAGACACACAGATAAACAGACAGATAAACAGACAGACACACAGACAGACAGATAAACAGACAGACAGACACACAGATAAACAGACAGACAGACACACAGATAAACAGACAGACACACAGACAGACAGACACACAGACAGATAAACAGACAGAAAAACAGACAGACAGATAAACAGACAGACAGACACACAGATAAACAGACAGACAGACACACAGATAAACAGACAGACACACAGACAGACAGACACACAGACAGATAAACAGACAGACACACAGACAGACAACAGATAAACAGACAGACAGACACACAGATAAACAGACAGACAGACACACAGATAAACAGACAGACAGACACACAGACAGAAAAACAGACAGACAGATAAACAGACACAGAGACAGACACACAGACAGAAAAACAGACGAGATAACAGACGACACCACACAGACAGATCAGACAGACAGACAGATAGACAGACAGACAGACACACAGACAGACAGACACAACAGAAGACAGACAGACAGATAACAGACAGACAGTCAGTCACAGACAGACAGATAACACAGACAGACAGACAGACAGCACACACACACACACTACACACACACACATGACAGATAACAGACAGACAGACAGATAAGCAGACAGACAGATAAACAGACAGACAGATAAACAACAGACAGACAGACAGATAAACAGACAGACACACAGATAACAGACAGACAGACAGATAAACAGACAGACAGACAGACAATAAACAGACAGATAAACAGACAGACACACAGATAAACAGACAGACAGATAAACAGACAGACAAATAAACAGACAGATAAACAGATAGACACACAGACAGACAGACATAACAGACAGATAAACAGACAGACGACAGACAACAGACAGACAGACATATAAACAGATAGACACACAGACAACCAGACAGACAGACATACAAGACATACAGACAGACAGACAGACAGACAGACACACAGACAGACAGACAGATAAACAGACAGATAAACAGACAGAAACACAGACATACAGACAGACACAACAGAGAACAGACAGACAGACAGACACAGACAGACACACACACACAGAAAGACAGACAGACAGATAAACAGACAGACACACAGAAAGACAGACAGATAAACAGACAGACACACAGACAGACAGATAAACAGACAGACACACAGACAGACAGATAAACAGACAGACAAACTGACAGACAGATAAACAGACAGACAGATAAACAGACAGACAGACAGACAGACAGACACACAGACAGACACACAGACAGACACACAGACAGACACACAGACAGACAGACACACAGACAGACAGATAAACAGACAGACAGACAGACAGACAGACAGACACACAGACAGACACACAGACAGACAGACAGACAGATAAACAGACAGACAGACAGACAGACAGACAAATAAACAGACAGATAAACAGATAGACACACAGACAGACAGACATACATACAGACAGATAAACAGACAGACAGACAGACACACAGACAGATAAACAGACAGATAAACAGACAGACAGACAGACAGACACACAGACAGACAGACAGACAGACAGACAGATAGACAGACAGACACACAGACAGACAGACAGACACACACACACACAGAAAGACAGACAGACAGATAAACAGACAGACACACATACAGACAGACAGACAGATAAACAGACAGACACACAGACAGACAGATAAACAGACAGACACACAGACAGACAGATAAACAGACAGACAGACAGACAAACAGACAGACACACAGACAGACAGATAAACAGATAGACAGACAGACAGACAGATAAACAGATAGACAGACACACAGACAGACAGACAGACAGACAGACAGACAGGTGTAGTGGAGGAAAGCCCAGAACAAATAGTTTTTGTCCCCAGGGCGATGTCTCAACCTGTACACAAAACAGCAGAACTGAGGCAGATTACAGTGTGGAGATCTTTCACAGGACAGGAGGCTGTGGGAATGGCCCACTTTACATGCATAAATGCTTTACAAATGAGTCATGTTAGATGAATTATTGTTTAACTGTATTTGTGTTGGCTATGACACCCACCGTCTTTGTGCGATGCAATTAAAGGGCAAAAAAAAAACAGTGTTCATTGCAAATGTGTTGGTTAAAAACTGCAAAATATTTTGGTGTCGAAGTAAAAAGTTGTAATATCAGGGATAATTCCAGCACTAATGATTGGAGGCAGCATGATGATTCCCACCAACAGGAATAGAGGTGATTTAACTAGAATACTGAATAATCTGAACAATCGTCTATGGGCTGGAAATATTCCTTTATTTGAACAGCTTCAATTTCATAACATAAGTGCATGAAAAAATGCAAACATTATTGTTTAATGCAATGAGTTTCCCCCCAGATCCCCCCAAACGTACTCGGTTACTTTCGTAACCTCGGTTCCCTGAGAGAGAGGAACGAGTATTACGTATGGGAAAAACTCCTTTTCTCGAGAATGTGAAGCAAAACTTTTAATAAAGGTATCTATGTAAAGCGCAGTGAGCTGCACGGCCATAGCCCAGCGCGAGGAGCGCTCTGATTGGCCGGGCTGCGGCAACTGCAGGAACCTATGGTGAGGCGGCTGAGAGGAACGAACCAATGGGGGGCGTTCCAGAAGCCCGCCGAAAAAGGTGCTTATATTTGCATACAGGAGGCTATATAAGACCCTAATTCGCCATAGGTGTCAGGTTTTAAGATCGACTGAAGCGATACCTGAGAAGCACAAACACGGCACGGAACGTAATACTCGTTCCTCTCTCTCAGGGAACCGAGGTTACGAAAGTAACCGAGTACGTTCCCTTTCGAGAGAGGTTCCTCGTATTACGTATGGGAACACAATGTAAAGCGCCGTGTGTGCTGACTGACCCAGTATACCCAAAGCACATGTTATAAACCCCCGAGACACCGACAGAGGCGGCTTATAAGGGGAATGAAGAACCGGAAGAGTCGGTTCGTTTGAACAGCTGATCGGACATAGTCGGATCTTATGATGAATGAATAGTGCTTAAGGACTAATGTGTACAGGCCAAAATGTAAGGCAATCTGTTTGCCAGGGTCAAGATAGAGCCTAGATGGAGAGAAGCCCTGCTTGTAGAGCTGGAACCTCCAACTTGTAGAATCTGATAAAAGTGGACGGAGAGGCCCAGCCTGCCGCCGCACAGATATCTTCCAAAGAAATGTCACACGACCAAGCCCAAGATGAGGCCATGCCTCTAGAGGAGTGGGCTTAAATGCCTGTAGGACAGGTTAGGTCCTGGACCTATATGCTAGTGGGACTGCATCCACTATCCAGTGTGAGAGACTGTTTCATGACAGCACAAACTTTAGTGCGGCCACCGAAGCAATGAAGAGCTGATCCGACTGCCTGAAGGGGGCGGAGCGCTCTAGATACAATCTCAATGCTCTGACTGGGCAGAATAGGTTTGCGTCTTATTCTCTCTGAGACGCGGGTTAAGCAGTGCAAAGACCTGCATACTGAAGGGGTTGATAGCACTTTCAGCATAAAACCATGCCTCGGTTTGAGCACAACCTTGAAGTTGCTGGACCCAAACTCAAGACAGGAAGGGCTCACAGAGAGTGCAGGTAAGCCACCCACTCGGTTAACCGAGGCCACAGCCAGCAGAAAAACGGTTTTGAGTGATATGTGCTTCAAGCTCGTGTTCTGAAGTGGTTAGGAGGGGGAACCCTTCACGGCCTCCAAAACCATGGCGAGGTCCCAAATAGGGACCGAGGTAGGGGCAAGGCGAGCTGAATCTCCTGGCCCCTTTAAGAAAACACACAATAAGATCACTTTTCCCTAGTGAATGTGCCGCGATAGGAGCGTGGCTAGCTGCTATGGCGGAGACACACACCCCGAGTATGGAGGGGGGACGACCCGCATCCATTAGCTCTTAGAGAAAGCGAGCGGTTCCGCCAGTTCGCATGAGTGTGCGTCGATGTTTCGCGTAGCACATTGGTTAGAAAACCACTGACCACTTCAAAGCAGAGCTGCCAGATAGCAGGGGCTCTAGCTTCCGAAATAGTGTTCATAACTTGTCAGAGAGGTTCCGGGATACCGTTGATGGGCCATACGTGGAGGGCCCACAGCTCGGGATTGGGATGCCAGACCTTCCCTTTCATTGGCAGAATAGGCATGGGGCTGTGTCTGACAGCTGAAACAGTATGGAGAACCATGTGCGGTTCTTCCAAAGTGGGGCTATTAAAAAGCACAGGCTGCAGCTGGATCGCGATCGGAGGGAACATATAGAGGGAGTCTGGGCCAACATGGGCCAGGGCATCCCTGCGTTTGCAGAAAAAATATTGGGCAGCGTGTGCTGTGCAAGCTGAATTGTTTGCGGGTAAAGGGACCATCCCCCTGGGGACATGGGTCCTCTGGATAACATGTCCGGACCCTGATTCAGAATACCTGGCACGTAAGCCGCCCTTAGGGAGCTCAGATTGTGCTCTGCCCATAAAAGGAGATGCTTAGCCATGCAGTGAACAGAGTCTGATCTCGGCTGCCCTAGCGATTTTATGTACATTATCAAGACGTGGTGGTTCTTATGCCGTAAGTCTTGAGTCTATGACAATGACTGTACTGATAAGCCTGCCCCTCGAAGGCGAATCTCAAGAATGGCCTGTAGTGGGGGTGGGGGGTTATCGTAACGTGAAGTATGCGTTTTTCAGATCTATTGAGAAAACCCAATCCCCGGGGCGAATGTGCGCGAGGATTTGTTTCACCGTCAGCACCTTGAAACGAGCGTGTCATAAGTGCTTTGTTCAGATGCCTGGAAAATGGGCCTGAGACCGCCACCCATTTTCGGCCTGAGGAATTAGCGACAGTAAAAACCTGACTCGCTAGCGTCGGGTGTACTGTTTTCGCCGCTCTCTCCTTTAACAGTCTCAATGCCTCAGCGAGAAGCACGTGACTGACACTGCTTCTTACAGAGGGCTCGACCACGGCTTGAATCGCGGGGTCTGCGAGCAAAACTGTAGCGAGAACCTCATTTTATATGTTCAACACCCAATATTATATACCAGGAATGGCCTGCCAGGCCTGGGCTCGTAAAGCCAGGGGTTGAATTAGATTCGGGGGCTGGCCGCTTAGTAATAGGGGCCTGTTAGCCGGGTTGCTTGTGCTGTAACACTGCTTGTAACACTGTGGGGATAGTGTTAGTTTTGGCGGTGCAGGCTTTGCAGTGGGCGCACGCCTCACATTTATATTGTGTGTGCGAGAGTGAACTTTGTGAAAAGTGCTTGGGTGCAGGAGTGCAGACTGTAAAGTGGGCACATTTCCTACATAGAAAGCTCTTTTGTGTGTAGTGTAAACAATGTGCAGTGGCGCACAACCTACGTAGAATACCCACGGTGCAAACCAGTGAGCAAATCCACAGGGGTAAACGCACACAGCATTAGTGTGCAGACGAGCGTGTTTAACACAGGCTAGTTGACTGCAATATTTCATCTCCAGTCACTTAACTTAAGGGAACTGGGAGAATGTAAGGAAGTGCGGGTGGTATGTGAGCCATTCCACAATGCCGTTATGCTCTAGTCTAGACTGAAAGCGCGTATGCAGACAAGCGTGTTTGACCACAGGCTAGTTGACTGCAATAAGGCTAGTTGACTTTATATGGTGTAATCCGGCCGCGGCGGGATTTATTTGTGATTTTGTGAGGCTGAATTAACAGTGCTTATGTAGGGGTGCACACTGTGTAGTGGACACTTTGTCTACAGTGTAAAAACCTTTCCAGCCGCCTGAATAAAGGGGACTGGAAGTGATAGAGTGAAAAAAAAAAAAAAAAAAAAGGGCTTAGCTTGGCAGCCATTTTCCGACGCCCTTATGCTCTGACAGTGAGCGCGTGCTATGACGTAAGCCGCGCTCTAGTCAGCAACGCGCTGTGGAAGGGGCGCGCGCTATCATGACAAGGCAGCCATTACAACTTCCTTGGCAGTAAGCGCGCGCTGCAGCGACATTGTTCTTGACATACCCAACAGCCCGAGCTCGCTCGTCTAACTTACTCTAGTATTCTCTGTCCGCAGCGCTTCAGCACGGCGGCGGTAGAATGAGCACGGCGAGAGCTTCGGCTCGAGTTTGTTTATTCACTCTATTATTCTCTGTCCGCGGCGATAGAGCGACAGGACGAGAGAATTGGAAGCGTGAGGAAAAACTCTGTCCGCGGCGCTTCTAGCACGGCGAGAGCTTCGGCTCGAGTTAGTTTATTCACTCTAGTATTCTCTGTCCGCGGCGATAGAGCGACAGGACGAGAGAATTGGAAGCGTGAGGTAAAACTCTGTCCGCGGCGCTTCTAGCACGGCGAGAGCTTCGGCTCGAGTTTGTTTATTCACTCTATTATTCTCTGTCCGCGGCGATAGAGCGACAGGACGAGAGAATTGGAAGCGTGAGGTAAAACTCTGTCCGCGGCGCTTCTAGCACGGCGAGAGCTTCAGCTCGAGTTTGTTTATTCACTCTAGTATTCTCTGTCCGCGGCGATAGAGCGACAGGACGAGAGAATTGGAAGCGTGAGGTAAAACTCTGTCCGCGGCGCTTCTAGCACGGCGAGAGCTTCGGCTCGAGTTTGTTTATTCACTCTAGTATTCTCTGTCCGCGGCGATAGAGCGACAGGACGAGAGAATTGGAAGCGTGAGGTAAAACTCTGTCCGCGGCGCTTCTAGCACGGCGAGAGCTTCGGCTCGAGTTTGTTTATTCACTCTAGTATTCTCTGTCCGCGGCGATAGAGCGACAGGACGAGAGAATTGGAAGCGTGAGGAAAAACTCTGTCCGCGGCGCTTCTAGCACGGCGAGAGCTTCGGCTCGAGTTAGTTTATTCACTCTAGTATTCTCTGTCCGCGGCGATAGAGCGACAGGACGAGAGAATTGGAAGCGTGAGGTAAAACTCTGTCCGCGGCGCTTCTAGCACGGCGAGAGCTTCGGCTCGAGTTTGTTTATTCACTCTATTATTCTCTGTCCGCGGCGATAGAGCGACAGGACGAGAGAATTGGAAGCGTGAGGTAAAACTCTGTCCGCGGCGCTTCTAGCACGGCGAGAGCTTCAGCTCGAGTTTGTTTATTCACTCTAGTATTCTCTGTCCGCGGCGATAGAGCGACAGGACGAGAGAATTGGAAGCGTGAGGTAAAACTCTGTCCGCGGCGCTTCTAGCACGGCGAGAGCTTCGGCTCGAGTTTGTTTATTCACTCTAGTATTCTCTGTCCGCGGCGATAGAGCGACAGGACGAGAGAATTGGAAGCGTGAGGTAAAACTCTGTCCGCGGCGCTTCTAGCACGGCGAGAGCTTCGGCTCGAGTTTGTTTATTCACTCTAGTATTCTCTGTCCGCGGCGATAGAGCGACAGGACGAGAGAATTGGAAGCGTGAGGTAAAACTCTGTCCGCGGCGCTTCTAGCACGGCGAGAGCTTCGGCTCGAGTTTGTTTATTCACTCTAGTATTCTCTGTCCGCGGCGATAGAGCGACAGGACGAGAGAATTGGAAGCGTGAGGTAAAACTCTGTCCGCGGCGCTTCTAGCACGGCGAGAGCTTCGGCTCGAGTTTGTTTATTCACTCTATTATTCTCTGTCCGCGGCGATAGAGCGACAGGACGAGAGAATTGGAAGCGTGAGGTAAAACTCTGTCCGCGGCGCTTCTAGCACGGCGAGAGCTTCGGCTCGAGTTTGTTTATTCACTCTAGTATTCTCTGTCCGCGGCGATAGAGCGACAGGACGAGAGAATTGGAAGCGTGAGGTAAAACTCTGTCCGCGGCGCTTCTAGCACGGCGAGAGCTTCGGCTCGAGTTCGCCTATTCACTCTAGTATTCTCTGTCCGCGGCTGTAGCGCGACGGAATGAGAGAAGAGTGGGAACAACTCTGTGGCAGCGGCGGAAGAAGAGCCGCGGCGGCGGCAGAGTGAAGAGAGCTTCGGCTTGAGTGTGCTCATGTCCTCTAACATTCTCTCTTTCCGCGGCGCTATTCAGCGCGACGGGACGAGAGCAGAGGGAGAGTGAGAAGAGCTCAGTCTTTCCGCGGCGCTTAACGACGCGGCGGAACGAGAGAGTCCTCGAGTAGAACAAGCCTGTAAGCTCTAGAAGTGGCGTTGCAGCGGCAACACAAACACATATAACACTCAACATAGACACAGTTTAAAGGATATATAACGCCGGATGGCGTAGCTGGAACGGCAGAGAAGGCGGAGAGGGAGTCCGTCGTCCTCAGCTGCAGGTTCCGCTGGTGCCTTTTCAACGGCGGTGCTTCTTCCGGAGACCAGCGAAGGTATCGCTGAAGGAGATAAAATCTGACACCTATGGCGAATTAGGGTCTTATATAGCCTCCTGTATGCAAATATAAGCACCTTTTTCGGCGGGCTTCTGGAACGCCCCCCATTGGTTCGTTCCTCTCAGCCGCCTCACCATAGGTTCCTGCAGTTGCCGCAGCCCGGCCAATCAGAGCGCTCCTCGCGCTGGGCTATGGCCGTGCAGCTCACTGCGCTTTACATAGATACCTTTATTAAAAGTTTTGCTTCACATTCTCGAGAAAAGGAGTTTTTCCCATACGTAATACGAGGAACCTCTCTCGAAAGGGAACTAGTCTTTAGTCTTAATTTAAAAAAACTAACTTCTAATTCTAATGCTCTTTAATGTGTTCTGTAGTTTGTATTTTATTCTGGCCTTTTTTTATTATAAAAGGTGGTCAGACTAAAGAGTATTGGGCAGTGTGGCTTGCGCACTTCCCTTTAAATCACAATACTCAAGTAACGATTGAGTTTGGCGTCTTTAGAAGTATGAATAAATTCCCATTTGATCAAAAATACAGTACAAACTGATTTATGTATATATATATATGGTGCTGAGTCACATTTGACATGTTTTTGTCTTGATATTTTAAGGTATGGAAAGATTGTGTCCACCAAAGCAATTCTGGATAAAACCACCAACAAGTGCAAGGGTGAGTGCAGATCAAGATAACCACACCTCACTTCTCACTTCTCAGGGTATAAAATGATTGACTTTTTGTATGTTTGGCTGTAGGTTATGGCTTTGTGGATTTCGACAGTCCTGCAGCAGCGCAGAAGGCCGTGACGGCGCTCAAGGCCAGTGGAGTTCAAGCTCAGATGGCCAAGGTAGGGTGTTACAGAAATAGCGTATGAACATTCAGCACATAAACCATTGACTCGCAATCACAATCTGAATAAGCTTGCTTTGACAGCAGTGTTTAGTGAGGAGGCCCTCTGTGTTTATTCCGTGAATTCCAGCTCTCTTGCTTAGAAATGCTGTTTCTACTGACGTGTTTCTGCTCGAGCAGCGCAGCCTTGATGAATCGCCTTGCCTTGATTGTCTCCATGCTCGTGATAAAACTGAATGCAGTTTGACTCGAACCGCAGCGCTTTACTTTAAGCCACAGTCGCACTACACTGTTCGTTCCATTGAACTGCATTCAAACGCAAGCTCATGCGGAGAAGTTTGGGAATTTTGCTGCATTCCAAAGTTCAAGTTTGGTGAACTCCGACCTGATAATTTGTGTCATGTGATGACGTGTGACCAATATAAGTTTAAAACCACACTGCAGTGCAAACTTTTTGCAAGCAAGTGGAGTACATTGTATATTTTTTACATTTTGGTTTATTATTTGTTAGGCTGACAAGCCAGTCCCACATCAAGATGTTTGGTCTGGAAACTCACCATTGGCAGCTCAATCCGAGGGGCGGATAAACGGTTGTCTTTCAAACTCCCTCTGCACGCGATAGGATAGCGCTACACCAACCAGAGCTAGTTGAAAGATTAAACATTCGCCGTATCCGGTCGGCGAAACTCCGAACACATCTTCCCTTCTTCAGAATGACTTCAGTGCCGTTCTTTGTTCTTTTCTCAGAGAAAAGCTTAACTCCAAGTCTTCCAGAGTCGCGATCAAAGCTGATTCGAAAGACCGCCGTTCGCCAGTTTCTGTGTTTACTAGAAGAACGCAAACGCAACTCGGCCGTCATTCTGTTAAGCCCCGCCCATCGACTCTATACACGATGTGATTGGCCCGACCAGAGTTTGGCGATAACAGCTTAGAACTGTATTGAGAGTTGCTAGATGAGACTCGCGGGCAGATTCACGCCGCTAGGGTGCGCCTAGATTTCTAAGCTACTTATTTATTATATGTTGAATTTATGTTTTTTTTTAAAGACACCAGTGCGGTTATATCACAACCGTTACAGTGTCTGTAGAAAAGCTTTTATTGACACCAGGCCGAGCAAACGATTGACAACAATATGCAATAGTCTCCAAAAAATTGTTGCAGCGCACAAAATCACTGACCATGTCTTAAAGGGGTCATGAATTGAGAAATCAACTTTTCCTTGAGCTTTTGATATATAAAAGGTCATGGTAATATAAGAATATCCTGTAAGTTTCAGAAGAAAAAGAAAAAGTCAAAAGTCTAAGAAAAGCTTTTATTGACATCAGGCCCAGCAAACGATCGATCTCAGAATATGGCACCGCTTGACGTCATCGTGTGGTCAAGCACCGCCTCCGCAGACGATGAACACCTCCTGATTCTGTAGCTCCGCCCCTCGACTCGTGCCACTGACATCACACAGGCTTACATAAGCTAAACCGAATCCAACTTCTAGTATTGCATTACTAACTATAGCTGCGTTTCCACCACAGGAACTTTACCCAGGAACCAGGAACTTTGGGTGGTACTCGGTGTGTTTAGACCGCAGGAACAGGGTCTAAATGAAGTTCCGGGTAAATATTTCCCCCTCCAAACGGCCCTGCTCGCGAGGTAGTACTTTTACAAAGTTCAGGAACTTTTCGAGGGCGGGACTTGGGCGCTGAACATGCTGATTGGTTGAGCTCAGGCAGCATTTTATTTCAACCGGCATTTTTAAAAGTCTTTTGCGAGGTTCGTTCTACGTTCAGTAAATATCAGTCTTGCTCTCTGTCTGATGGCTCGCGTTCGTCTCAGCCAACTCATGTGCAATGTCCGTAATAGCTGATAATAATATACATTGTCATTTTAAATCTAGCTTTACAAGCTTTCTGAATATGCTGCTGAATCTCCATATTAGTGCTCTTTTCTGTCGTTGTTAATTACCTTAGTAAACCTATACATAACCAGCAAAAGCAGCACAGTTTATATCTCTTCCATACTCATTATAATTTTTTTTCACCATGTAAACGACCTGACCGATTACTGTAAGTGTGCGTCTTTACATGACGTGACAGCGCGCGCCGCGCTCATGTTGACAAGAGAGGAAAGTTAATTTTTCTGAGGGGTAAACTTTTTATTTCGTAAGTTATGAAGATAATGTTGGAGTAATGACACAGCGTATATTGCCCCGGGCAGTTTTTACTTTAACTGCGCTGACAGAAGATTTATAATTTTTTTTCTGAGATGATTATTACACTTTACAACAGATACATATCTTATATAATACTGTATTAGTCCTGGTGGCTGTTAAGAGTTGCTATGGCTACAGTTAACACACTCCAGCTGCTGGAGAAAACAGCGGCGACATTTTTGATGCGGCAGACAAACTGCATGTGACAAAATGATTGCGATTGAAAGTCATCACATCTAAACACGATCGGTTTAGATAACGTCTCATGTAAACAGTCCACTAAATCTTTCAATCGGCACAAAAAATGTTGGTCGTGCAAAAATGATTACTGTCCTTCAATGACTTGGAGGAGCAGTCGAGCGCAGTCCTACATCACCGGACTAATCTTCACAGAACTTTAGATCGCGGTGGAAATGCAGACGGTTACAGGCTTATGATGTTTTTGAATGTATAAACTGCACGAACATCATACGTTGAACTCAGACAACAGTATAAAAAAATAAATAAAAAGCCAGTTCATGACTACTTTAATATTTTACTTTTTGTCCCCACACCAAATTTTTGACCAAAACCTTGACCCAAACTGAGACGTGCACATTTCTGGAATTAAAAATAAAACTAAATATATAGTTATAAAATTAACAATTTTCAATGTTCAAGAGTAATATAAGGTAACTACAGGAATTAACATGGTTTAGTTTCAGGGTTAGCACCTTTATTACCACTCATTATCATTATTATAGTAAATATACATTCAAAATTTTGGTCAGTAAGTTTTTTTTTTTCTTCAGAAATGATACATTCATTTGATCAAACATGACATTTATAATGTTTCAAAAGCTTTTTATTTAAAAAAGTAAATGCTGTTCATTTAAACCTTCCATTTCTCATAGAATGCCAAATATTAGGGTTTCCACAATAATATGAAGCAGCACTGTTTTCAACATGGATATTTCAGAAATGTTTGTTGAGCATCAAATCATCATATGAGAATGATTTCTGAAGGATCATGTGACACTGAAGACTGGAGTAATGATGATAAATTTAGCTTTGATTACAGGAATAAATTATATTTGAACATATATTCACATAAAAATACTACGTAATAATATACCCCAAATAAATTAAATAAAATAATACCCCAAACATTAGACCATTAGAGAACATGTAGAGCGGGACTGTAAAATAAAGTGCTGCCCTGTAAGTAAACTACAGACACATTTACATACCAGCATCATAAACCTGTCACTGCGCGGCTTCCTGGACACGAGTCAAGCTTCATGTTTAATGATGAGGTTTGTTGACGTTGGTTAGGTAATGCTTGGCTGGTTTAATTACACACACACACACACACTCACGCACGCACCCACGGCGCACACACACACACACACACACGCGCGTTTGGTTTACTATCTTTGTGGGGACTCTCCATAGACGTAATGGTTTTTATACCGTACAAACTGTATTTTATCCCCTCTGCCCCTAAACCTACCCATCACACACACACACACACACACACACACACACACACACACACACACACACACACACACACACACACACACACACACACACACACACACACACACACACACACACACACAGCCTCCTAAACCTACCCATTCATTCAGGAAACGCAGGCAACATTCTGCATCTTTACTTTCTTAAAAAAACTCATCCTGTATGATTTATTAGCCTTTTGAAACGTGGGGACCGCTGGCTGGTGATCTCAGGTCTTACTATCTTTATGGGGACATTTGGTCCCCACA
This sequence comes from Pseudorasbora parva, assembly GCF_024679245.1. Lineage (NCBI taxonomy): Eukaryota > Metazoa > Chordata > Actinopteri > Cypriniformes > Gobionidae > Pseudorasbora > Pseudorasbora parva. The sequence continues at coordinate 3,754,541 of NC_090193.1, read as the reverse complement.
ATGTAATATAAACAAGGACACACACATACACACACACACTCCTATGTGAAAGTATCTTCATTCCCAATGATAAGACACACATTTGCCTAGATAAAGATATCTGTGTCTCTTGGCTTTCTGACTCATTGCTCTGGCACGCTCTCTGCCATTGTTTGCCATTTTTCTGCTGTGTGTGTGTGTGTGTGTGTGTTAATGGCTCTGTTGTAATATTCTAAAGTTGATCCCTCTGTGTCTCCTAGACTCTCTTTTGTATGACACTTAGGGAGTGTGTGCTGGTCAGGTGGAAACACACACTTTAAACACATACATGCACACTGATAAATGCTATACACCCATGGTGAACTTTACATTAAAAAAACAAACTGATCCATCTCTCTGCTTCATTTTAAATGTTTTATTTTAACCCAGGGAATGCCGACTCGTCATTATACAACATCCCAGTCATGATGCTAGAAACACCTGTTCACGTGTCACTGGGCTCAAGAATGAAAGAAGTTGCACTAGCCTTTTCTTCCCTATTGTGCTGTATATCTGAGTGAAACGCTTCAGGAACAAGAACAAATGTGGGGCGGGGCTTGATTTTCTCCATGGGGAATCAATTGGATGGCTGTGGTTTGCTATTGGTGGATCTAATTTGAGTGACAGGTTGCCCCGCCCTCGTCATCAGAGAAGAGATGAGCTGTGAGAGGGAGGGAGGGGAGTTATTCTGTTCAAGTTATGAGGCTTATTAATTTAAAACAATAATGATGTGCATAAGTAATCACTTTTTAAATCAAATAAGAAATGTCATTTTTGATTTCATATTGACATTAACTGCAGTTTAACTGTTATGTTCAGAATGTAATAGCTACTTAGTTAACACTAGTTGTTAATAAGTACTAATATGAAGATTTTTAACTCAACCGTTGCTGTGTGTAGGTCATATAATCATGTGAATGGGTAAAAATGATATGAGAGAGCAAAAAAAACATGCTTAAACAACACGCACAAAGGCTCATGACGACACATTTATATCTTAAGACACAAAATGATCCGTTTGTGTGAGAAATCGAGCCGTATTTATAAAACAATTTTTACCGCAAATACAGTGCTATATCCAACAGCCTGGAACGTGCTTCACTTCAAGTAAGGTCAATATCCACACTCTGAAATAATATAATATAATATAATATAATATAATATAATATAATATAATATAATATAATATAATATAATATAATATAATATAATATAATATAATATAATATAATACTGTATATATGAACTATTCCTTTTAACTCTTTTTAACTTTTTATTCCTTAATAAATCCAACTCTAATATATTTTATATGCAAATGCATATTAACTTTAATGCCGTCCCATTGTTAATCCGTAGGGTTTAATATGGAGTCGGCCCACCCTTTGCAGCTCTAACAGCTTCAGCTCTTCTGGGAAGGCTTTCCTCAAGGTTTAGGAGTGTGTTTATGGGGATTTCTGACCATTCCTCTAGAAGCTCATTTGTGAGGTCAGGCACTGATGTTGGACGAGAAGGCCTGGCTCTCAGTCTCCGCTCTAATTCATCCCAAAGCTGTTCTATCGGGTTGAGCTCAGGACTCTGTGCAGGCCAGTCAAGTTCCTCCACACCAAACTCCTCATCCATGTCTTTATGGACCGACGCTTTGTGCACTGGAGCGCAGTCATGCTGGAACAGGAAGGGGCCATCCCCAAACTGCTCCCACAAAGTTGGGAGCATGAAATTGTCCAAAATGTCTTGCTATGCTAGCATTAAAAGTTCCTTTCACTGGAACGAAGGGGCCAAGACCAACCCCTGAAAAACAACCCTGGTAATACAGTGTATCTGCATGCAAAACAGTTTTTCTTCTGCTAATGTGGCTGTCATTTCTGACATTAGATGTTTGTCAGTGTCAGGTCAAGTTTACTTTATTTATATAGCGTTTTTTGCGATGCCGACTGTTTAAAAGCAGCTTCACAGTGTTAAAGGTCCTGTTCTTCGTGATTCCATCTTTCAAACTTTAGTTAGTGTGTAATGTTGCTGTTAGAGCATAAATAATACCTGTAAAATTATAAAGCTCAAAGTTCAATGCCAAGCGAGATATTTTATTTGACAGAAGTTCCCTTTCAAAGCCTACAGCGAACGGCCGGTTTGGACTACACCGCTGCACTTCCTGCTGTGATGACGTCACTAGAACCGTTTGTTGACTAACCCTCTGCCCACAAGTACACGCAGAATAGGGGGCGTGGTCTCGTTGCTCTCCCACGTGGAGAAGAGCGCACATTCAGCGCTTGCGTCTCCCCGTTATGGTAAGAGGCGGGACTTTTCCGGGCAAAGTGCGCTAAGCTGCTGTCCAATCACAACACAACAAGCGCTGGCCCAATCAGAACTCGTTACGTGTTTCTGAAGGCGGGACAAGGAAATCATCAGGCCGTTTTTAGGACAGAGGAAACAGCAAGGGGGTAATCTAGCGCTCGGAAAGCGTTCCACCCCTAGGGGCTGCCATTGCTAACCAAGCCATCACCTGCTGTTAGCATCCCATTGACTCCCATTCATTTTTGAGTCACTTTGACAGTGAATAACTTTACATCTGAGACGTTTAAAGACTCCATTTGTCCATTGTTTATTTCTAAAGAAACACGACAATGCACAAAAGGCTCCGTTACCTTGTATCTTACACTATCGCCCCGTAGAAGCTGTTTTTGTAAAAATAGGCTAACTATTGCGTCATAACCAACGCGACTAAGTCGCACCGTTGAGAAATTACCGTATAGACCTGAGGAGACGCTCGCAGGCAATCTTCTACTGTCTATGAGGCAGTCGGGGGGATGTGGAGACATAAAGTCTGATAAAGTCAAGGGGGAAGAATGGGGAGAAGCCCATAGTGAGCCAAAAGCAACGGGAGAAAATATTTAAACAACGTGATTCAGCTTTCACTTTCCACATCTACTAGAAGACTCACAGCTGTCAGACAGGAGGCTCACGTCACATCCACGTCCTCAAGCTCAGTCTGAGCCTGCGCAGTTCGCTCAGCCATCAGGAAGTGAGTGCTCCTATACTGACATCACTTAACGCCGTAGAAGGCAATGGGATCGCTCCGTCCATTTCTTTTACTGTCTATGGGAAACAGCAGTGTACAGATAAGTAAATTGTGTGAAAAATATTGTTTTTACACGCGAAACATGAACTCATGTTATATTGCACACTGTAAACATAATCAAAGCTTTGAAAAAACGCGAAGAACGGGACCTTTAACAGGAAAATGATGCAACAGAATTTGATTCGGCTGTACAGTCATTCTGGAGATGGTGATGTTAACGGTGATGTTATCAGCTCATTTCAATGGTCATGTAGCGAAAATTTGGACAGCAGTAATCTAGTTAATATAGTTCATTTAGTTTTGTAAATGTAAATTTATTTGGATGTTTAGTTGAAAACTTTAGTTGAAAATGTAGTGTCCCCAACTGAGCAAGCCAAAGGCGACCAAAGGAACCGAAACTCCATCAGGGCATGATGGAGAAAAATAAACCTTGGGAGAAACCAGACTCAGTCGGGGTGCCAGTTCTCCTCTGGCCGATCATCAAACAGTGTATGATTATTATTCTGGCAACCTTACAGATCAGAAATCATATCAGATCGGAGTTGTCACGCCGGAGACGGGTTTATGAAGGATGTTGTGTCGATGCAGCATTTACAGTGGAGAGAGTAGTTGACACGCTCTCAGCAGACACTCATGTCCAGCCGCAGGTCCACCATCTGATCCGGACACGGCCCGGATCCGGGATAAACCTCGGGATAAACAGAGAGACTAACATTAGCGTAGATGCCACTCTTCTGATGATGTAACGAGTACATCAGGTGTTATGGGAAGTGTTCCCGGTTCCGGCTGACCTAGTTAATGCAGTCTAACAATCATTTAACTGAATTAAATTATATGAATTGATAATGTTCTATGCGTATGCCCCAGTGTCATGGTTTAAGTATATCTTTATGGAAATCATGAATATTTTATATTTTTTGTATTAAATTATTCATAAATGAAGTGAAAAACTCAACCCGTCACAAGTTTTCAACCCCGAAACAATGAGAAATATAAAGACATGTGACAGTGTTGAGTTTTTTTTTGTTGTTGCACAAAATGGCCACTGCTCTTCTTGTAGTGTAGGAGAGTAGACCATATTATGGCAGCAGTGAAACAAGGACATTGTTTATACTTATGGATTAAAATACATAAAAATAATTTTACATCTTAATTTTATATGATTGGATTGAGTTCTACCCTCCCTGACTATAATACGTCAAAAAAATAAAAGAATAAAAACTATTATACTACTTACCATCTTCTACATCACTGTTAAAGAGACCTGAGTGATGTAATTAGTGATAAATGATGTCACATATGGGTGGAGTCTAAATTATTATAGGCGGAGAATGGTTGGTGTGGCTGGGTTGATTTCAGACTTTATATTATCAAATATATTGCAAAATTTTTAACACAAATAAACACTTGCAAAATTGCCAAATTCAGTGTACAAAACAAGTACAAATTCAGTGAAGTGCCTCAGGGACGTGACAAAGTGCTTAATGTACAATAGAAATAAGATATTATTTTATGATAAGTATTATTTAAATGCAATAATCATTTTTGATTCAATATAATGGACATACTAAAGTATTGTGAGAAGCTTTTAACATTTCATTTTGGTAAAACACCGCTTTTATAAAGTCTGGGGGACTGAAATATTACCAAATCCCAAAAATGACCCTTCTTGCTTTGAGCGACATATTCTCACTATATCATAATACATCAGCCATAAAAGCCCTTAAATATGATACTCAACAAAAAGCACACTTTTTAATTGAACGGTTCCATAGAGACAGAGCGACGCGTCATAATCTGAAGCCACGCCCACCGGGGGGGAAACAAACCAACCGTCTCCATTGACTTTCTATTGTGGGAAGCGGCCTCCTTATCATTTCTGATTTATTACAAAAAAACGAACTATGTCTAAAAGCTGATATGTGACCAGGTGTACAGAAAACAAGCTAAAAAAAAAACCAGGAACAAAAAGCCAGAAGTTTTTATAAGCTGTTGAGCCAAAAAACGAACTTTTAAGGACACAAAATTGGATACAGGCGCTTGAGTCAGAGCGCGACTTACATTACACTGAGAACTACACACACTGGAGGGGAAAGTAATCAGCGACAGGAAATATAATATATAAAACGGACGTTTGGATATTTGACAACATGTTTACTGCACATATAGGCATACTGAGACATACTGAGGGTCAGGATCCCAAAATTGACCCATTCTTCTTCTGCTGAAGCTTCACGTCTCATTGCCTGTGTCCACTTTTGTCTCCTTAAACGCTCGTTTTTTGGGGTCGGCAGCTTATAAAAACATAGTTCTGTGTTTTTTAGCTTGTTTGCTGCACACCTAGTCACATATCAGCTTTTAGACATTGTTCTGTTTCTTGTTATAAGTGAAGAAAGACGAGGCGACCGCTTCACGCAATGAAGAGCGTTGGATTGCCCCCAACCTCTACCCCCCAGACCACAGGGTGTGGCCTAAATATGCTCTGTCTCAATGAAGATGTTTCTGGCTATTATTAAAAGATCAAAGATTATACTAAAAGATCTGTGCACATAATGACTTTTGGATCGTTTATCTCACTGGAAGTGGAAGGTCAAGTTGAGGGCATTGCATTGTGGGATATACAGTATTATGTGCAGTGTGTTCTGTCTGGCAGTAAGTCATCGTCTCGGTGTGCGTACAGTAACAGAAATAGGAAGAGTAGTGTGCAAGCACAGCCAGTGAACTTTCCTAATGTTGTTTTAATGAAGAATCGTGTCATAAATGTTGGTTTATTTCAGTCTTGAAGAAAGCTTCTGATGTGTTTAGAGAGTGTGTCATGGAAACAGGAAGGAGATCTTTTTCTCCGGGGAAAGATGAGACAGAGGCAGAGCTGCAGCAGTCTTTCTGTTTCTCTTCACTCGTTTACCGGAGCATTTTCAGACCACTTCATCAGCCTCTGAGTCGTGCGGTGCTTTCTCTGATGTAAAGCCCTAAGTGTACTACCGGTTTATTTTTTTTTGCACAGCTGTACGCATAGCCTTTCAAAGTATACTCTACTTCTAGGCGCGCACAGGCCGTCAACACGTCGTCAACTTGCTCTCTGTCGACAGAATGTTTTGTCACAAGTTATAACCAAGCGGCAACCTCTCTTGAAGCCAACACGGAAGTGACTTAAACTGCAGTTCATCGACTGGCCGCTAGAGACAAAAGGGAGTCAAATCTGTATCTCCCTCTTGATCAACATTACAGCAGAAATGTTCACAGCCTGGTACAAAAAGTGTTTTTGGTCTATACGGCTAATTCTGCCCTTCATGACAACTGTGAGAGGGGTGCATTTTTCACAAACTCATCTGTTTAAATTATACTAAGCTTTGATGTTTGCATAATTAAGGGCGTGGCCACTTGAGTGACAGGTAGATTGTCACTACGGTCATGCTAGGTGGGCGTGGTTTCAGTAACCAGGCATCTAAGCTCCGCCCACATCCCGCCTCTTTGCCCATTTTCAGTTATTTGGGAGTGACATGCGGTGACACGCTGCCAAGATGGCGACGGCCGGCTCCGTCCACTTTAGGCTTCAAAAATGCTCTTCAGAAAACTGCGGGTGACGTCACAGACGCTACATCCATATTTGTTTACAGTATGGTTTATAACCAATACACATCTTTAAAATCTATTCGGCTAGAGTACAAATGCAGGTACTTTTTAATCTCCTTGCACAATCTCTCATCCATGCAGCTGTGTGTTTCCCTCTGTTCTGTTTATTACGTTTCTTTGACGAAGTTGTGAATCAATGGCCCAGAAGCACCGTTACCACCTTGTGGGCGAACAAATTAATGCAAATAGAAAAAATGTAATGAGCATAGGTGCACGGTTAGAAAAATCCTAATCAACTGAAAGTGCATTAACAGTGAATTAACACAACAAATTCAATGGTTAAGTCATTTGTTTATAATGGTTTTAAATGGAAAAACACTTAACGGGAACTGTGCATTGTGCCTATATTCTGGATTCATCTGCTCACCTGTACAGTATGCATCATTAATAAGGTGCTTAATGAATTTGGTCTTTTAATATGACTGCTCTATTACATCAGTACAAACATGATGAAAATGGCCGGCAGCCAGCGGAGGACAGCCTTGTTTTTTCTCTCCAGAGCGTTCCTATAAAGATGTGATGTCACGTGAAAAGATGAATTGTAAGACGGATTAGTACAGTCAGATTTAATGCATGCGTTTATTTCCAGCAACAGGAACAGGATCCCACCAACCTGTACATCTCTAACCTGCCCGTGTCCATGGACGAGCAGGAGCTGGAGGCCATGCTCAAATCCTTCGGCCAGGTCATTTCCACTCGGATCCTGCGGGACGTGAACGGAACTAGCAGAGGCGTCGGCTTCGCAAGGTACTATCTATCTATCTATCTATCTATCTATCTATCTATCTATCTATCTATCTATCTATCTATCTATCTATCTATCTATCTATCTATCTATCTATCTATCTATCTATCTATCTATCTATCTATCTATCTATCTATCTATCTATCTATCTATCTATCTATCTCTGTCTGTCTGTCTGTCTAATTCCAATCTATCCATCATCCATCCATCATCCATCCATCCATCCATCCATCTGATTCCCATCTGTCTATCTAATTCCAATCTATCCATCATCCATCCATCCATCCATCCATCTGATTCCCATCTGTCTATCTAATTCCAATCCATCCATCATCCATCCATCCATCGGTCCATCCATCCGATTCCAATCCATTCAATTCCCATCCATCCATCCATCCATCCATCCATCCATCCATCCATCCATCCATCCATCCATCCATCCATCTAATTTCCCATCAATCTAATTCCAATCCATCCATCCATCCGATTCCCATCCATCCATCCATCCGATTCCCATCCATCCATCCATCCATCCATCCATCCATCCATCCGATTTCCATCCATCCATCCATCTGATTCCTATCTGTCTATCTAATTCCAATCCATCCATCCATCATCCATCCATCCATCCATCCATCCATCCATCCGATTCCAATCCATTCAATTCCCATCCATCCATCCATCCGATTCCCATCCATCCATCCATCATTCCATCCATCCATCCATCCATCCGATTCCCATCCATCCATCCATCCATCCATCATTCCATCCATCCATCCATCCATCCGATTCCCATCCATCCATCCATCCATCCATCCATCCATCCGATTCCAATCCATTCAATTCCCATCCATCCATCCATCCATCCATCCATCCGATTCCAATCCATTCAATTCCCATCCATCCATCCATCATTCCATCCATCCATCCATCATTCCATCCATCCATCCATCCATCCATCCATCCATCTGATTCCCATCCATTCATCCATCCATCCATCCATCCATCCATCCATCCATCCATCCATCCATCCATCCATCCATCCATCCATCCATCCAATATTCCTGTCTTTACCATCTTTTTTATATGAAATAAATTTTTTCAAACATAAAAATAAAGCTGACGAATGAATTTCACAACTTTTCCTACGATTTATTTGTTTATTCATGTCTTTGTATAACAGGATGGAGTCCACAGAGAAGTGTGAAGCCATCATTCAGCATTTTAATGGAAAATATATCAAAACCCCACCAGGAGTGCCAGGTAGACAATATTTATTTGATATATATATATATATATATTATAAAAGTAAAAAAAAAAAAAAATCCAATTTATGACATTTAAAAAAAAATGTTGGTTACTGGTTGCTTTGACTGTAGTACCAACAGAACCGTTGTTATGCAAGTTTGCTGACGGAGGACAAAAGAAGCGACAGAACCAGTCAAAGTACCTACAGAACGGTCGACCCTGGCATAGAGACGGCGATACGGTAAGAGTGAGTGTTTATACTGTATAGTATTTATTTTTTTGTATATGACTGTTCATACAGAGCCTGTGCATTCTGTAAAGTTAATGGTTGTCCTTTCCACGTTCAGGGGGGAATGACGCTCACATACGACCCAACAGCCTTACAGAACGGGTACAGACACTCAATGTATCTACTATTTAATGTGTATATTTAAAAAAATGTGTATTTCCCTATATATCATCACAATATTAACTGCATTTTAACTGAACATCTAACTTAGGGGCTAATGTTTTTTATTGTTTTTGCTTATTATTTTCAGGTTTTATTCTTCTCCGTACAGCCTTGCTCCAAACAGAATGATCGCTCAGTCCTCTCTGTCTCCATACATGTCCTCACAAGTACCGTCCTACCAGGTGAGCATTAAAGAGGACCCATTGTGCTTTTGTCCATAGTCTTTTGTCTTTAGTGTGTAATGTTGCTGTTTGAGCATGAAAAAGCTCCAGCGGGAGTTGTTCTATATCAGTGCCAGTTGTCTCTGAACTTCCTGAAACTCCTCTACTGTAGTCTTGAGTTGTCTTCTGGGAACCAACACGCCACAATATTTCTCATTTAAATCATTCATATGCAGAATAAAGGGGCGGGGCCTGGTTGAGTTAGTACAGTGCTGAAACTGGCGGTTATGGTGAGGGGCGGGGCATATCCCAAACAAGCTTGAAGCACTTAACCAATCACAACACACTGGTCCAGCTGACCAATCAGCAAAAAAAATTTTTTTTTAATGAGGCACTTCATAGAGACAGGAACTAAACAGAGCATTACTGACAGACTGGGAAGAGAGGAGCCTGACGTGGTCATACTCAATTCTAGTCAGAATATGAGTCTGATGCTCCATTGGGCTGTGATTATGGGGCGTGTTTCAACCGAACCAGGAAAGACCTCAAATGGACAGACCAACAACCAATCAGAGCAATGAAGCGAAGCATTGTCAAACGTCAACAGAGCTCAACTGCACTGTTGCTAAGTCCGCGTTTTTTCCGCGGGTTGAAGCGACTATTATGTGATATACAGACCCATGAGTGCAAATTTTAGCAGGCAACCTTGCCAAAATAACAAATTTTACCCCCCAAACACCATTTTTTTCCAGAGAATCCCCCGAGAAGCTATTGTTTAGGGCTAGTAGTTGGCGGGTTTTGTTGTAAAAACTTGGCAACCCTGTGGAATAAACAATCTTTGCCGGTGTTGTAAAAAAATAAAATAATTTAATGATACACAGAGTACTAACCCAACATGATCATCATTTCTGAGAGAAATAGTGAAGGTGATGCAGATACAAACAAGCTCTCCATTTAGGATTTGAACAAATATAACCCAAGCCCCTTTGATGACGTGATGATTACGTTACTGTTGATCATCTGTCCGTCATCATCTAAAGCCCGCCCTGATGATTTCATTGGTCAGAACAGTTTCTGTTCGGGGATAATTACTCCGCTATGGAGAAAGGCCAGACCGAACTGCTCGACCTAAAAAAATTGTGGGCGGGGCTAAGTTCGGCTGGCATCCAGGCTAGAGAATATAGGGAAATAAACAATATTCCAGCAGGAAAACCTGTTTTAGTAGTGCCCGAAAACAACAACAAACTTCTGTTTAAAATAATTATATTAGTTCTCTGTACACATACTCACACAAATATTATAAAGGAATTTTTTTTTTTTTTTGGTAGACTATTAAAGGGTTACTTCACCGCTTTTTCATATTAAACTATGTTATTCCCTTAACTAAAAAGAGTTGATACATACCTCTCTCGTCTCAGTGCGTGCACTTAATCTCTCTGACGCGCGGTGATGATCTGATAGCATTTAGCTTAGCTCCCTAAGCCCAGTTCATTCACTATGGTACCAAACAGAGATCAAGTTAGAAGCCACCAAACACCTCCATCTTTTCCCTATTTAAATACAGTTACACGAGTAGTTGAACGATCAAGTATGGTGACAAAATAAAACGTGGTACTTCTCTAATCAGATTAAAAAGGAGAACTATAATGTATGGTGGATTAGCACTTCTGAGAGTACTTCGGCTCGGCGCAGTAAAAAGTCCCGTCCCGGCCGAAACATCTTCCCTCACACCTCCCCCTAACTCTCTCACTGGTTTACTTATAGTGCAACATATTTTGATAAAGGGTCAGTGTGTGGTATTTATGAGGATCTATTGACAGAAATGCAATATAATATACATAACTATGTTTTTAGTGGAGGATAAAGGCCGTTATGTTTTTATTACCTTAGAATGAGCCGTTTCTATCTACATACACCTCGGGTCCCTTACAGTGAAATCGACATTTGTCTGCCGTCATGTTTCTACGGTAGCCCTAAACAGACAAACTTCTCTACAGAGCGCTATTCACTCTCTGCTCTCTCAGATGATGACATCTGTGTCCTGCGTCAGCCACCGTAGTTCTCTATGTGCTCCGAAAGGGAGGGGGATGGGCTCTTTCACTCAATGGTCTCAGCAGACCTTCATTTCTGTATTTTATTAGCATACTTTAGGTCAATACAGATCAGATTACATTTTTTCTTTTTGTTGAGATACTGAGCTCAGGCTGAGCGTTTGCCAAAGCTGATAGCGGGCAGATGGAAACTCGCAGTGACTCAGCATTAAATGAGAATATCAGACCGCAGTGACTCAGCTGAGCTGGGGCTTGTGGGAATTCTGACACTTTATTGAGTGCTAATGGATCGACAGGCAAAAGCAAATACTATTCGCTGAGATGTGTCCTCAAATAGCACTGAATGGCCCAATAGAGCCCGATTTAGTCCAAGATTAACATGGCATCCAGTTTGACCTCGTTCATGACTGCCACCGAGTGTTAAAACGCGAAAGGTGAAGCTTGAATTTACGGGTATGTCCCTCTTTGGCTACTGTACTTTCAAGATGGAGGAGCAACATGGCGACTGGCATTCGAACCCCTCACCCGAATGGATTTTCAATGGTATATTATAAACTCACGAGAATACTTTATTACTTGAAAGAAGTAAATATACATTAATGAGCACATATATTTTTGAAAGAACTCAGTGTTTTTAGCTAAGAATAAACTAAAAAAGTAACACAGTGTAGCTTTAAGATTGAACATTGGTCTGGGGAGTCTGCTCTGTATTTTCTACTGCACAAGAGGTGTGATCAACGGGCATTATTCAAATGACTCTAAGCAATTGGATAGTCCTTCAACCAATCAGACCACAAGAGGCGTGATCAACGGGCAACGATCCATTACTTATTTATCCGTCATCATGTTAAACTCGCCAATAGCGTGCCAGATGGATAAGCCAGTCTGTGATTGGTTCTCGCAAAAGTGTAACAGAAGCAGTAGAAATTAATGTACAGGTTTCTAGACTGAGTTGCCGGGCGAAAGTCATATCGCCGACAGATCAGGCTGGGTTTACCCAGTCTACATTATTACTGTATTTCTGAACAAATAATTGTATCCTTGGTAAGTAGAAGAGACTTCTTTCAAAAACATTCCAATTCTTAAAATGGAGACGCAAACCCCTTCCACATTCCAGTCACTGCCATGAACGGTACCATCTGGCATTAAATGAGCAGCATATGGATCCAGATGCACTTTGGGATAGCTTGTGAATATTGGCTGGTACGGTGCATTTGAATTCTGGTCCAATATTTGGCTGGTGTCTGCAGTGTGATTTGTGAGGCTGAAGTGGAGAGAGATATTTCAGGAGCGGCCGAGCGGGGAGTTTGGGACAGGAGAAATATATATTCTTGATTATGTTTGTGTGTATCCACAGGTGCACAGCCCGTCCTGGATGCATCATCAGTCGTACCTCATGCAGCCCACTGTGAGTGCTCACTTATGTCTGACTGTATGCATCCACATTTTTTATTTTGCCTTGTTGATTTTCTGGGTTTATAACATCTCTCTGTCCGCAGGGGACCGTTCTGACTCAAGCTATGGATCACCCGATGTCCATTCAGCCCACGTCTATGATCGGACCCCTGACCCAGCAGCTCGGTCACCTGTCGCTCGGCAGCGCTGGCACGGTCAGCACTTACAGCTTTAATAGTTCCTCAATAGTTGGTCTTTGTTGTAGAAACCAAGTTACTATCAAAGTGCCCCAATTATGCTTTTTTGAAAATTTCATGTCGTGTTATAGAGCTGTTTGTGACTGTAAAAGATCTGAAAAGTTTCAAAAATCAAAGTGAAGATAAGTGGAGATTTTGTCTCCTAAAAGTAAGAAGTGATTCTGATCTGAAACGAGTCGTCTGTAACTCCAGTCTCACTTCCTGCTGAACCTGCTGTAGGTTTGTAACTGATTTGCATAATGCCAGTCTCTGGTCTTGATTGGCTGAACGGCGTCTCTTTGCCCCTCGAGCGCTGTAGTTGTGTCTGAGACTGGAAGAGTTTGGTTGGTGTTGTTCATGTGGAGAAGATGCTGTTTTCTGCTGCCAAAGCAAATCCACTTTGATGAGATGGAGACGGTAAAACCCACGCCATCGTTACTGTTCGTATCACTGTGTGTCAAGAGCTGAGATTCAGATATGATAATGAGCGTTTGAACGGCAAAAAATGCTCTTCGTATTTAGTATTATTTTTCTTGTTTCCAGTCCAAATATCTAAAAATTAACTAGATAAGTTAAATGACATAAAATACTTTTTCTTGTTTTCTGGGGAAAAATATCAAAATAAAGTGAGTTTTTTCTTAAAAAAGGCAAAATTATCTGCCACTGTGGTGAGAAAAACAATCTTATTTCTCTTTAGGACAAAAAAAAACAAGATTATTTTTCTCACCCCATTGGCAGATAATTTTGCCTGTTTCACACAACTCACTTTATTTTGATATTTTTGTTAGTTAAACACAGCAGCAAAACAAGATAAAATATCTTATGCCATTTTACTTATCTAGTATATGCATTTGATTGAAGAATTTTTAGAAATTTAGACTGGAAACAAGACAAAATGACTAAGTAAGAAGAGCATTTTCTGCAGTGTGGTTTCTGACAAGGTCCACTAATCACAACAGACTGGCCCATCTGACCAATCAGAGCAGACCAGGCTCTCAGAAAGGCGGGGTTTAGAGAGAACGAATCCTTGATTGAACCGTTCAGACACTGAGAGAAAAGAGCTGATTCTGCAGCGGATATTAGGAGAATTATTTTATAGAAGTGTTTTTTGACCTTGGATGTCCTCCTACTGTAAAACAACATTAGGAGCCTTTAAAATAGCTTAACAAGGGGCACTTTAAAACGCGAAGGAAAGTTTTAACCATTGATTTTATTTATGTTGTCTGCAGTATATTCCAAACACAGCTATGCAGGGGACTTACATCCCTCAGTACACCCAAGTGCCTCCATCTAGTGTTACATTAGAGGTATGACAACCGCTCATCTCACACACTGCTTTCAGTGCCGAACAGGTGCTTTATTTAGATCGGATTGAGGTTTTTTTTGGTGCTTTGTTTAGATCTGACTCATTATTCGTGTTGTAGGAAAACAGTGGACAACAGCAGCAGGTTTCCATGGAGACGCCTTCAGAACACACTAATTATTCCTATCAGCACAGCAAATGAAGCTATGGTAATAAAACACATTAAAGATTATTTTTAATTCTATTCACAACTGTTTCTATTTTTCTATTTTACACATTGTATTCTTTTTCTTATGCATTTGTTATCCCTATTTTAATTAATTTCTATGTAAAGCACTTTGAATTGCCATTGTGAATGAAATGCGCTATAAACTTGCCTTGCCTTGTCAAAGATGGGAACCGTTCAGTGTGTTGTCTATCAAATGGCAGGTTTGGCGCTGCTGCATTTCTGAAGTTTAGGTTTTTATGGAAAGGCAAAAAAGTCTGGGGAGCTCAGGGAGTTCAATGAAATGTTTGAGGGTGCTCTTTAAATTAATGCAGAACAAAGATGCAAATCCAAGCCACCTTCTTCAAAATTATTAAAAAGCCTTTATTTAATAGTAGAAAATGTAAAAGATATGGGGGGGTTTAAAACAACCCACGTATAGTGGCCCAAAAACAGCCTTCTTCAGGGTGTGAAGAATTTAAAAAAAAATTGTTTCGATTTTTATGTTGGCTTGATAAATATAACTCTTATAGAGTATGTAACTATATTTTATCACTAGCAAAGCAACAACCCTAGGACATGATTACAACATGTTGAAACATGCAACATGTTAAAAAAGAAATGTCCTAAAAACATGCTAACACTATGGTAATTATCATGTTAGCAATGTGTTAAATCATGCTAGCAGTGTGCTAATGAATGCTAACAATGTGCTAAATCATGCTATCAACATGATAAAACATTTTAATTCATGCTATCAATGTGTTAATTCAAGATACAATTATATAACATAAATCATGTTAGAACATACTAGCAATCTGTTAAATCATGTTAGCAACATACTTGTGATGTGTTAGAACATGCTAAAACATGTTAGAAATATGTTAAAAACATGTTAAAACATAGCAATGTGTTAAAACATGTTAGCAGTGATTAAAATATGCTAGCTACTTGCTAAAACATTAGCAGTGTGTTAAATCGTGCTAGCAAACATGCTAAAACATTTTAGAAATGTGCTGATTAATGCTAGAAACATTCCAACGCCATGATAAATCATACTAGCAATAGTGTTAACAATGTGCTAATTTGCACTAGCATCATGTTAGCATGATGCTATTAAATCATGTTAGCAACATGTTAAATATTCTAGCAATGTGAGAAATCATGCTAGCAATGTGTTTGAGCATACTAGAAATATCAACAATGTAAAAAAAACATGTTGGCAATGCGTTGATTAATGTTAAAACATTCAAACACCATGATAAATCATACTAGCGTCAATGCTAACAATGTGTTAATTTATGCTAGCAATGCACTAAATCATGTTAGCAAAATGTGTTAAATCATGTTAACATGTTAAAACAAAACATACTTTTTTTATACATAGAACATACTAGCAATATGTTAAATTATGTTAGCAACATGGCCTACTTGTGTTAGAACATGCTAACAACTTCGTAAAACATGTTAGAAATATGTTAAAAACATGTTAAAACATAACAATGTGTTAACTTGTTAGCAATGAGTTAAAATATGCTAGCTACATCGTTTTATTTACTTTGAGTAAAACTTTCGACCTTCAAGCTTTTCTAAGTTACTTCAAACTTTCAGACAAGGCTTTGTCAAGCTAACTTGTTAGTCATCAAACTTTACTCATCTAATTTTAGGTTGTTGGGCATCAAAACAAAAGTCAAAAAGAAAAGTTTAACAAAGGAATGGGGTCTTTTTACCCTAAAAAATTAATTACAGATTTATTTTTTACTATAGTAAAATAGTGTTATAATCAGAGCGTGACATTAACACCTGCCAACCCGGCCAAATATAGGCACTGTATATAATTCATTTTCATTCTCTCTCTCTCTCTCTCTCTCTCTCTCTCTCTCTCTCTCTCTCTCTCTCTCTCTCTCTCTCTCTCTCTCTCTCTTTCTCTCTCTCTCTCTCTCTCTCTCTCTCTCTCTCTCTCTCTCTCTCTCTCTCTCTCTCTCTCTCTCTCTCTCTCTCTCTCTCTCTCTCTCTCTCTCTCTCTCTCTCTCTCTCTCTCTCTCAGGTGCTATGCTGTGGACAATGGCGATCTCTCGGGAGATTTGCGGATTTCCACAGACCAAGAGTAGCAGAGGGGATGCGGATCACAAAAGGAGCGTTTATCAAGAAAAGAGACAAAAAAGGACGTCACTCATCTTTTGTTCAACTCCTCTCAGCCAACGGTGGGAGACTGTGCAAAAGAGCTATCAATCCATCTATTTTGATAACAAAAGAGAAAAAGCATAAAAAACAAAGATCATTTAGAAAAGCCTAAGGAAAACACAATGTGTTCTTTTATGCACGCAATGGCAAATTCTTATTTTTTAAGAACTAATTCTTTATTATGGGAGGATGAAAAAAGAGAAAGTAAAAACGTGTGTTTTTTATTTTATTTTTTAAATATGCAACCTTTTATTTTTTAATTTCTTTTTTTCCCTTCAGTCAACAGTAAGATATTTTTGTACAGATTAAGATGCAAACAGTGCATTTTATTTGTCCTGTTTTTGAGTGTGTGTGATGTTCTGGTGAAGAAACCGTTTAAAGCCACTTCTTCATGTCGTTTCATTTTAAGAATCTTCAAAGAAATAGTGATAAAATCACTCTAATTCTATCATCACTTCTCCCAAAGCAGCAGACAATCATTAAATTATTATTTATTTTAAAAAAATATATTTTTTTGGTACATACCATGGCAATATAGATTTGTCTTTCAAGTTCATATGAACTATTAGAACAGAATTAGATAGAATATCTATTAATATTGTGAGATTCATCTGTTTAAGCTTTTTTAAATTTAGTAATGGAAGTGAATCCGATTTTTGTAGTAAGGTGTTTTATGAGGGGCATTTTAAATCAAATGATTACCTGTGAAACAGTTTGTGCCTAACGTTACAGTTTTCAGGATCAAATCATTTTTATTTAAAACATGAGCATGTAAAAAAGAATAATTAATCAATTTATTTTCTTTCTCCTCCCTTGATACTTCAGCTGAAATGAGAGATTTAGCATTTTATGGTGTATGCAATGCCACCAAATATTTCAGGTTTCCAAAAGTGTTGGAAATATGCGTTGTAATGTACATAGTGTTTCCTAAATATGATTTTTATTGGCTTACAGTACCGAGGTCTAGAAGAAGTGACATTAAGTGGTTTGTTAGTATTCAGAAAAGTGGTGATAACATATTGGCTTGATGAAGCTTCTCAATATGGGACTGCCATAAATCATCAATCTTTCCTCAGATATGGAATCAAACCCACCTGTCATTTTGCTAGACTTGAAGGAAAGATGTTGTTTTACTGGCATGAATCTATTAAACAGATGCAGTAGGACAAAATAACAATGACGGGAAGAATATTATGGCTGTTCTGTCCGGTTCATTTATGCTGTTTTAATCAGTATTTTTGTCTTGTTTTCAAGTAACAAACGTAAACATCCTAAAAGACGACTCAGTCATGTCATTTGTGCTGCGCTGGCCGATATGGCAGACATCTTGGACTTGTGTAGTGATGGGCAAACAGCGCTTCATGAAGCTTCAAAACCTTCATTTGTTTCGATCCAGTGATTCGGAGCATGTATCAAACTGCCAAAGTCAGTAAACGAGGCTTTGTTGCGTCACGGCTGTCTAGAAATCTTTCTAAATTTCTGTTTAGATATTTAAACATAAAGGGCCCTATCATACACTCGGCGCAATGTGATGCCAGGGCTTGACAGTAACTTTTTTTTGCTCACCAGCCACTAGTGGTTTTCAAAGTTATAGCCATTTTCACAAATTTTGACATTGATACCTTGCGGGAAAACTGCAAGAACTGCAAAAACCTTATCTCATAGCAGGTTTATTAGGCTGTTGTCACTATAAACCCGACGCACGGATCCATTATACTGTTACGCAAGCGTTTTCTTTCTCAGCTCTTTACATTTACTCGTTTTGACATTATTTTGTGTGTATTTGACTGTTTAAGCACAAAAAGCAGTGAAAAATGACTCGATTTAGTGTCCTGAGAGGCGGTTTTATGTGCCCGCAATGTATGGGTGTGAGCACAAGATCTCCGGGAATGAGTTAAATTTTGCCCAATTCACAATCTCACGGCGAAATTCAAGCCCTGTAACCGCAACAATATTCATCAGGAGTAAATGAAATAAAACGAGTGAGTGAGTGGAGGCGGGTCACTCGCTGTCGGAGAGATGAGATGTCTAATCTGTGGAAAAATAGTATTGGAAGCCTTTCGGATATTTCACTATCGATATGTAGCGAAAAATCGATTTTTGACAACACTACACTGCACTTAGTTTATTATTTCGGATGCCTTTTAAAAGACTACAATTGAAAAATATATATTTTACATATATACTAGCCAAAGTGGCTAGTAGGAGTGACTGGGTTACACACCAATGCTGAGTACACACACATTTGGCCAGGTTGGCAGGTGTTAATGTCACGCTCTGATTATAACACTATTGGTTAGAAAAATACACACATATTTCCAGATATATTCTCTAAAAGCAAGCCTTACTCTGTGCACAGTTCTGCCTCTCACGGAAATGTATTTCGTTTTCAGGCTGTTTTGATATTTCTTTGGAAAACAAGACCCAAATACTGATCAGTAAACGCATGTTTGGCGGTGGGTGGCCTCATCAGGTTGTGTGTTATCATGGCTTTGGTTGTTTGTAGAAATACCTTGGCTATGGTGCTGGGATTATACATGACGTGTACAGCAGGGACAACAGCGAGCGCACGCTGCTGTGTTTAACTAACAACTGAGATTAGCTGTAGAGTTGGGGCGGAGCTTCACTCGTTTAGATGATGGGAATTCCTCTCATAGGATTTTTTTTGGAGTTTGTGTTTGTGTGCAAATGAAAAACATTTTCTCGAGTTGCTTTCATGTTCTTCGTGTCTTTCTCTGTGCAGTTTGTTGTTGTTGTACTTGAAATTTACTGTCCTGGTCAATCATGATGCACTTCTAAAAGAGTTTGAATATCCGAAAATGAAAGCTTTGATGTCATTGATAATCTAAAAAGAGTGTATATTTACTCATGGTTACACATGAGTTGTTTTTGTACCTTTTTTGTGTCTCGCTCTTCTATAGGATATAAACACAAGGGCTTATATCACACTAAAGGGCTCATGATGCAGCTGTTACTTCCTTCCTCTTGGTGCATTTTACATTTTATGAATGTAAAGCCATGACCTTGATCTGAAAAGCATTCAATGGTTTTCATTAAGAGACTCTTTTCCTTACAAAAATCTAGTAGCTTCTAGGATAGTTTGAAATAATATTCAAAGAACGTTGTGTTACTGAAATGGATCTATACCTCTTTTACAGTTTACTGAAATTCACACGATTGGCAGTCATTGAAATCTTCAAGATTCATTCCTGCTACCAAAGATATCAATGCCACCAAGAAACAACACGCCTATAGTTAAAAAACAAAACAACAAAACATATTTGATAAGCCCTAAACCCATATGAACGATCACGGAGCTGATGAGATTTGAAATAGCTCGAGTAACGGAAAGGGTTGCGAGTTTTCCACTTTTTTCCTTTCCTTTGGTTTCTCACCCTCTGTCCACTTTGTCAATGTGATTTTATTGTTGATGCTTTAATGCTACATGTTCTGTACTAAAGATATTTCTCAAATGATACCATGCAGTTCACCTCATGAAGGAAAACAGGATTTATTTTTGGTTATCAAACATGATAATATCATCCATTACAAATACAAAACATGAAACATGGTTTTGAAACTTTGAAATGATTCATTACATATCTAAAATCTTTTTTAGCAACTGGGATGAGACTGAATTAATTTCCAGGTCAGTTTCATTTAATATATTTTCAACGAATAGCTGCTAATTTTTGAACAGCTCATTTCATAGTTTCAAAATGTATTGCTGCTAACTTGGGTGTTCAAGCTGTTCACCAGATAAAGCCATACACTACAGAACCATTAACAGGTCTTTGTTAGTCCAAGAGTTTGTACAGTGTGCCTCAACCAATGAGCGTTCAGTTCAGTTGTAGTGTGTGTAGATCTTTAGAAACCGCTCGTCATATTCGTCAGTACAGTATGGTTGTGATGTCGATATGATTATTAAACAAATGGCTTGTCTCTTGAACAGTTTTTTTTAAAACATATTCTTTATTTATACAGTAACACATTTTGTACAGATATCTGAAGAAACAGTGTGATGGTTTGTTTGCATGTTAACCAGAGTTTCTAGCCGGTAAATTGTCTTCCTGTGCCACAATTTCTGATATTCTGTTACTGTTTTTTTGTTTGTTTGTTTTTGATGGGGGAAAAAAGAAAAACAAAAAAAGTGTCTCGTTTGTTTTTACTTTTTTTTATTTTTAAAGATCTTCTGAATATCTTTTTTTTTTTTTAAATAAAATCTTGTTTGTATTTTGTTGATTTTCATTTATTCATAGCATTTTCTCCTAATAACATCAGCTGCAGTTTTTTCAGATGATCATATACGTTTTTTTAATTGCATGTTATAATTGTATTTATAAAAAAAGCTGCAAGTAGCAATTAAGGGGCCAAGCTCGGTAAGTCATGCCAACATGGCTCGGAGCATCAGTACAACTGCAACAATGAGCAATTGAAAATATATTAAGATTTTAGGCAAAATGGCTGAAAAATCATAAACAGTCACTGATAAAATGATTTAAGGGTTTATCACTTTTGACCAATAGGTGGTGCTGTGACCAATTTAATGCGGTGTAGTCAAAGTGAGGTGACGATGACGTATGCAAAGTTTGGCGTCAATAAGTCAAAGCATCCCATAGATACAGGGCATCATGCCATTAAAATGTGTTGCTGCTCTATACAAAAGCGCTTTTGTCTATCGACATGGTCTAAAAAAGATGCTATTCAATTAGGGATGCGCGGTATACCGGTACTGGAAAAATACCAGTATATATTTTAAACGGTATTTCAAACGGTACGATATCATGATTGCACATTTTGGTATATGCTGCTGTTCCGAAGTTCACCGCTAGATGGCAGCGCGCTACCCAAGCTGACCCGAAACAACCGGCAAATGTGACAACAACATAGACGAACAAAATGGATAAAGCAGTTGAATCTCACTCAAGATGCCCACAACGAATTAATAAAGAGAGGAGTAGAAGTGACATTTGTAATGACTTTGCTTATAAAACTGATGAAGAACCATCAAACCTAGCCAAGAAGCATCTGTCACTATCCTGACTTTAAGACTTCTGAAGAGATCGACAGGTCAGTGAATCTTTCGAACCATCTCATTTAGACATTTATTTTCTTTTTACACTGATCAACGCACACACACACACACACAGCCTGACAGCCTCTAAATGACATTTAGATCCCAAAATATTTGCATGCGTACTATTGCACTATTAACATTCGCGTTAGACACAACAGACTGTTTATGTGAACACTCACTAAAGACGGACATTTTTACATAATTATGTGTCTGACTGTTAAGGAGACTTTATTTGTAATGTGCAAGCTCTAAGTTACAGGCGTGTGTGTGTGTGTGTGTGTGTCGTTGTTATGAGCATCATGTCTCCTGTAACTGTTATTACGAAATGCTATAAATCGCTTGCATGTTCAAATGAATTTTGTTCTCCATCCCGAGACGAGCGTGAAATGTTGAATCGGATTATGCAGATTGCTTTAGTGTAGTGCGATGTCTTTTGAACCCAGAAGCAATTTGCTAATTTTGAGAGATTTTTGCTGCAATTATTTCTCACAAGAAAGTTTTCAAATGATGTGATGTGATAAGCTTTGCTAATTAATTTACTAATAAACATTTGTGGTGATTTTCCACTTTATAAACTCAAAACTTTGAACTAAAACTTTGCAATATACCTGCGCTAATATCAGACCGTGCGGTATCGATTTAATATCGGTACTTCGGTATTAAATTGTGGTTTCGTACCGAAGCCAAAATTGTGGTATCGAGCCATCCCTAGATTCAATTTTAGTGAAAATCAGACAAACGGTCTTGGAAAAGTTTGAAAAAGTAGGTTTTGAAAGAAAATCTAGTTATTTGCATTTTTGGAAATTTTATTATAACTTGGTGGCTGAAACTTTTTGAGTAGCTTCAGGGCTGAGTTTCGTAAGTTACAGCAATGCATTCGACCAACATAGCATTTTACGACAAAATTATTTATTATAATTTTATTATCGCTCAGCTCAGCACACAGCCACACCGTTCTGAAGTTATACGAAAAAAAAAAAAAAAATCCATATCTCCTGAACACTAGGTGGCACTGTGGCGAAGCATTGAAACTAGCCTCAGCTCATGGTTGTCATAAAACACACAGGCTGCGTCCAAAACATAAAAAATGCTGCCTTTGGAGGACACATTTCAAGGCTGAAAGGCATCAAGGCATGTCCGAATCCAATGTTAGCTTCTCTTCCTGTCTCCTGAGAGAACCTCATCTGATCGATTTTTGAAGGCATCATACATGTGTCCTTCACTGCTTTTGATATCCCACAATCCTGTGCTTTCCATTTAGTGACAGTTGAGCTGGGAGGAAAAGAAGACACCCTTTTCGGGTGTCCGAAAGTTGTGTTTGCTGGTCAGTTTGTGTACGTAACATTGTGACTAACATTTTCCACTTCTGCTGTAATTTCAAGCGATAAATGACTAATGTAGTAATTAAATATGTGTTTAGTTCTCACCAAAGCTCTCTCTATTTTTCTGTAGATCATTAAACTGTTACACTGCCTTTCTTAGAAGTCTATCTGAAAGTTTTGTGAGGTGCCTTCATGAACAAAACGCTGCCTTATAAGTTATTGTCTGATTAGGCAAAAACCCAGCTGGCTAAGTCTTCAGACGCAGCCACCAAGTTTGGTCAGAGTAAGCTAAAGCGTAGCAGAGATACAGTCCTGTGTTCATGTCAGTGGGCACTTTGTCAAACTCACTCGCTCTTATTCAAGAGCGGTTTGATGAATCAACTTGAATTCCATCACTTTTTGTCAGCATGGTCTGAAGATGAGCCGGGTAAATTTTCCTGCAAATCTGAGCAAGGGTTAGGTTTAGGGTTAAATTTCAAAATGGCAGTACAATTTTATGCAATGAATCATCTTGAGCCAAGGAATCAGAATTTTGTTTCTAGCTCTTACGGTTCAAAAGTTATTAGCAAAAAACTAAAGTGAAACCTTGGACAGGTGGTGGCACTAGAGGGATTGAGTTATTGGGCCCTATTTTAACGATCTGAAACGCAAGTGTCAAAGCGTTAAGCGCAAGTAACTTTGTGGGCGGGTCTCGGCGCTGTTGCTATTTTCCCGGCGGGATAAATGGCTCTTGCGCCCGGCACAAATCTAAAATGGGTTGGTCTGAAGTAGCTTCATTATTCATAGGTGTGGTTTGGGCGTAACGTGAATAAACCAATCAGAGCGGCATCCAACATTCCCTTTAAAAGCAGCTGCGCAAGTTCCATTATGGATCGCTATTATTATGGCGTATTTACCAGACGCACGCCAGAAGCGGTTCACAGCCGAGGAGACGGATGTTCAGGTAAGAGCAGTGAAGGACAGAGGAGATGTGTTGTATGGGGATGGGAGAAACCCACCCAAAATAGCGTCGGTTAAACAGTTTTTCAGTCTATTTTTTTTTTTTTCCCGCTGGTTCTTGATGGACAAACCAATTTGTCAGATGTCCTTATATACATATATGTCTTGCCACTATTGGGCAAACAGGTCTGATCCTTAATTACTACAATAAGCCTGAATAATTTGTAAGCTAGATTTATGCCTATTTTTTCACATCTTCGTGGCACACCACAATGATTTCCGTCATCTCATGTGTTAATATTTTTTTAGTGTAACAATTTATGATTTGCAAAAATAACTGTTGCATCTGTGTAGATTACATGAGCAAAGTGTATGCGTGTTGTGCACGCTATACATTATGGTCAAGCATGCGCCCTTAAAATAGCATAATGAACAACGCGCAACGCGCCACTGACTTTAGACTGGGTTTTTTCTGGTCAGTGGCGCAGCTGTTTAATGGAACAGCAAAATAGCACCAGGGATTGTTTGCGCCGGAACATGCCTCCTTTTTTGCGCTGAACCGCCCAGGGAGCGCAAGTTCATTCACTTGTTTAGCGACGTGCTTCTGTGGAGGGAAAAGCGCGCTTTGCGCGGGTGCAAAATAGGAATGACACATGCGTCGGTGTACAAAGTCAATTGCGCTGGGTGCAAGATAGGGCCCATAGTCTCCAAATTTGCTATGGTGACAGTACAGACTCCTCGATCCGTTTGCCAAATTTCATAAGTTTCCCGCAAGCGATTCTATGGGCTGACAGACTCAAGAGTGGAAGAATAATAGGGACATAACTGATTACAATAATGCTTACACACCTTCGGTGCCTGGCCTCTAATAACATTACCAATTCTAAATTCAACTACTCAGTCGTTCAAATGATTTAGTCTCTTTGAAGCAAAGCCTTACTATTCATACTGTTCATAACCTGCACTTGTTAGCATAAAGACCTATTTCTACCTGATTAAACCCCAATAAAGTTCCCTTTTGAAGGGGAACTTCAGCACTGCGTCATGGAGTTGACCATCAGCGTGATCGAAGTCTAAATCGTGCAAATGAGCACCAATATTCATAGAAAAACTGATTAAGATTGCGTGGATGTTTAAATTAGGATCGATTAATTGTTCAGCTCTATTATAAGAAGAGTGTGGTTGTGAGCGGAGGTAGATTTCCTTTGGGATCTCTCTTGCTCCGTGCAGATGTCCTGAAAGTATCTTTTTAAGAGCTGTGCTTCCCCATGTCAGGGTCTAAAGTAGATTTGTACACTGATGGCGTTCCCCATAGCATCAACTCCATGACGCAGCGTTTCTTCCCCTCCTCAGGTAACCGGGTTGCATACACAACTGTTTTGTGTGGTAGCTGGCACCAAGATGTTAGCAGCAGATCCTTTAAGTCATATAAGTTGTGAGGTGGGGCCTCCATGGATCGGACTTGTTTGTTCAGCTCATCCCAGAGATGCTCGACTGGATTGAGATCTGTGGAATTTGGAGGTAAGCGACGCACACTCACCAGCCATCCATTCCTCAGACCAGGCCACCTTCTTCATTGCTCCGTGGTCCAGTTCTGATGCTCACGTGCCACTGTTGGTGCTTTCGGCGGGGTCAGGGGTCAGCATGGGCACCCTGACTGGTCAGCGGCTATGCCGCCCCATACGCAACAAACTGAGCTGCTCTGTGTATTCTGACAGCTTTCTATCAGAACCAGCATTAACTTCTGGAGCAGTTTGAGCTCCAGTAGCTCGTCTGTTTGATCGGACCCCACGGGCCAGCCTTCGCTCCCCACGTGCATCAATGAGCCTTGGCCGCCCATGACCCTGTGGCCGGTTCTCCACTGTTCCTTCCTTGGAGCACTTTTGATAGATACTGACCACTGCAGACCGGGAACAGCCCACAAGAGCTGCAGTTTTGGAGATGCTCTGACCCAGTCGTCTAGCCGTCACAATTTGCCCCTTGTCAAACTCACTCAAATCCTTACGCTTGCCCATTTCTCCTGCTTCTAACACATCAACTTTGAGGACAAAATGTTCACTTGCTGCCTAATATATCCCACCCACTAACAGGAGCCGTGATGAAGAGGCCATCAGTGTTATTCACTTCACCTGTTATGCTTGATCGGTGTCTATACAGCATATAGTTTTAAAAACTATTTTAAAAGATCATAAAACATAATAAACATAAATTAGTGTGTTCATGCACATTCATGTTGTTCACCGGACTGTTTAAAAACCAAACACCTTCACCACTCATGGTTTGTTCAGTTAATGTCCATTTATTTATTTTATTAATCTGAATTCATTGCTATCATATTGTCCCTTCTTCTTTTCTTTATTCTTTCTAGCTGTCTCATACCCATTAGCAAGCTAATAAGATAAGTTGCCATTTACTTCAAAAGCTTTAATCGAGAAACTTAAGTTAGTATTAGCTAAAGAAAAAAAATAATAAAAATAAATCATGCATTACTACCTATCAATGACACATTTCTGTGCACCAATTTTTCATGGACAAAAATATAAAGTGCTTAATGCAGACATAACTAGATTTATATCAAGCAGAAGTGCCGAGAACATTGAATGGGTATCAAACATCATAATCTGTCAAATACAGTGAAAGTTACAGAAATACAATGTATTATAAAAAATGACAGAGGTGCAAAACACAACGACAGATTGTGATAATCAAAATTTAAATGACATTTTTAAATTACAGTCAGTCATTTTAACTGTTTGTTGACACACAACAGCTGGAGAACGTTGTATACAAAAACTGATGAATCATTGGTATGAAAATAATAGAGCTTAATATAAACTCAATATATGAACTTTCTGAACTAGCTGAGTTATTAACACAGGAGTAACATTTTCTTATGTACCATAAGAGAAAGGCTTTTGTTCTTCGTTTTTGGTGGCCAAGATACAAGTCCAAATTTCATAATAATTGTATTATTAATAAAAAATGTATTAAATGTTTCGAATTTTAACCTTTTAATATGTTAACGCACAAATCACATATTTGCATTACCTGAGAAACCATTTTTACAGTGTTGATTTTCCTTAAACCTAAAATGCATCAAAGGCCACTTACAGTGAGGCTTACTAGTGTACCAGACGGAGAATATTACTACACAACCGTGGCTCATTCTCGACCGTCACCGAACATCTGCAGCAGGAACGTGAACAGGTACACAATATCCAGGTAGAGACTGAGAGTGGCAAAGATATATTCTTCAGGACTCAGAGCGTATTGCTTGTTCCCCATCAGCAGCTGCGTATCAAAGGCTAGAAACTGAGAGAGAAGAGAAAGAGACTCGGGTCAGTCGACATTATATCACCTTAATCACCTAATAAATACTCATAATCCGTTCTTGACTAATCTGCTTCTCACCATGGTAAACACAACAGCTCCTATAGTGGCATAGACCGCATGTAACCAGGGGACCTGTGAAAAGAGAAAGCCAATAAATTCAAGGACTGATAATGGGTTTGTACACTGTAAAAAATTATTTAGAAAAAAAGTTACCTGGTTGCCTCAAAGTTCATTGAAATTAAAATTTTGAGTTAACATTTTTTGAGATTCGACAACCTTTATTAAAATATTATTAAAAGATTTTGTAAGCATATTGGGTAATTGTGTGTGTTTTATTTCTGATGACGCAGTGAAACATGCCAAATAGTGCTATTTTCGTGATTTATCTTTTTTTTATGTGGTTCAGATACAATAATACTTTGAGTTTCTATTTATTAAACAAATTTCCTTCATTGTATCAACTCACATTTTTAATTTCAATAAACTCAAAATTTTAAGGCAACCAGGTTACTTACTTTTTTAAGTTAAACCAACAAACATTTTTTACAGTGTACAGACGGGGACAGGTATTATTATCCAGAATCTAATATTAAAATACAGTCCTAAACAACACATTTCGAGTGAGGCGCATTATGAAATCAGATTACTTTTTTTTTAGTAATGCATTACTTTAACATTTACAGATTAATATTTGAGTTACTTTTTGTTAAGTATTACTTTTCAGTTTAATTAATTTGCTTAAACTTTTACTGAATTAAAATGCTTGTCACTTAGACATGCACTCGTGTTGGGGAAACGCATTACAAGGAACATGAGTTACGTAATCAGATTACTTTTTAAGTGACCAATAAAATAATGTATTACTTTTAAATTTAGACCTAACGTAATAACTATTTACAGTTAATCATTTGTTAAAGCTTTAAAAAACATGATCTAAATCTTTACATATGAGCTAATTAAAGAATTATAATGTGTTAATTATTGTGATAATGAACGAAGTGCACACTATTTGACAATAGCCTATTAATATATTAACAATAGAGACTACAATATATGAACTATAAACTAATAGTTTGCACATGATTTTCAGGGGCGTCACTAAGGGGGGGGGAGAGTTTGATATAAATAATCTTTAAAAAAAAGTAGACACTTAAAGGTTTCTATTGTTAGATTAATTTCTCATGTCCGTCTGTGCGTCAAGTATTCGCTGTGTTTCGGTTGATTTTTGTGCACGTGAGTTAAAGGCATGACATTTTGTAGTCATTTTTAATGTACACAAATAAAAATAGACACTTTACCGTATGACCATAAATAACAGTATTGCTTGCACTGCTGAGGTGAAAAACGTAAGTAATCACGCTGGCACCTCGCGCACGCGCATAATGTGTCCGTTCTAGCACCGCCAATTTGACAACGCAGCCTATTCATTATAAAATAGTCAACCAAACACATGAAAAGTTTTTCAGGCTTTATGTTCACAGGTGCTGACCGTGAATTCCAACTTACAAAGCTATTTTTTATACTTACATAGCCAAAGGGAACCACAAATCCCATGACGATAGCACAGAAAAACATGACCATACACAGAATGAAGAGAACACCTTGGTATGAGGTGATGTCAATCTAGAGAGACAAAAAAGAACATTTTATTTTGCTTGTATGAACGATTGTACTTGTACTTTAAAAGCCATCTTTTTAAATTGATAATATTTCTCGATAAAAGTCACCAATGTTCACTAAAAATGTAGATTTAGTGGTGGAATTACAGGAATAATCCTCTGGTCAGCTGCTCACCTTGCTCTGAAAGCTGAAGATGGTGACACACAGACACACTATGCCAGTGATGCCAATGCACAGAATCACAGACTTGGTGTTGTAGAAACTGTCGGAATTTGGAAAAATGACCGTTATGGTCAGAAGATATTAAACATATCTTGTGAAATTTGGAAACTTAAGTTTGCAAGCATGCAAACACATAACAGATATTTCATTACCTGGAGATAAAACCCAACATGCAAGCCATGCTCAGAGTCTTTGTTTGCACAGCAGTGATCACAAAAGCATGCAATGACAGAGAAAAAAGAAGAAATATTATATTAATGTAATGCAAAATGTTTTATGTTTTTTTTTTTTTTTTGGTAACGTAATGAAAAGCACACTTTTTAAGTATGACTGGAACATGATTTCCAGAGGTGGACAGTAAGCACATTTACTTGAGTACTGTACTTAAGCACACTTTTTGGGTATCTGTACTTTACTGGAGTATTATTTTTGTCTGGAAACTTAAGACCTTAACTTCACTACATTTGAAAGACAAATATCGAACTTTTTACTCCACTACATTTCTATCAAGGTCCTTGACATCAAAAGTCGTTTCTGTCGCAGCTTTGAAAGTCAAGATAATTATATTTTCTTCTTTAAAAGGTGTTTGGGTTTTTGCAGAAAGCCTTTCAGGAATCACACGTGAAGTTCAATGATTTCAGAGCAATTTTTGAACACTGATCAGTTTATAGCAAAATGGAAGAAGACAGATGTCAAAATGTTCGTTTTGGTGAGTATTCACATAAACAAAGTCGATTATGTCTTAAGTGAAGGTGAACAGTGTGAGAATATCTGTGTATCTGTGTATCAGTGTATTGGATCCGTTCGTTCGGCCTTAAAGCGACAGCAGCTTTATAAAGAGCTTTGTAACTTTTATTCAAGTATTTAAATTAGTTTTAGTCGTATGCTAGTATGTCAGATGGAGCGTCACTGACTGGCTTAAACCATGATGGCATAATGTGCATTTATACATCAATAATAAAATAATGCGTTGGCATAAAAAAGGAAATTTACTTTTGATACTTAAGTACTTTTGAAAACAAATACTTCTGTACTTTTACTGAAGTAAAATCTGTTTTTACAACTTTCACTTGTTACAGAGTAATATTTGACCAGCAGTACTTTTACTTTTACTCAAGTAATGAAGTTGTGTACTTTGTCCATCTCTGATGATTTCTGGGCTACTGTAGATATTAGTTACTCACGCAAAAATCAAACCTGTACTTAACACTTAAAAAGAAAGCTTTTGTAGTACTAGTGCTGTAAGCCTCTTCAGAGAACCTTCATTGAGCCATCATTTCCTCAAATATCCTCTTTTCTTCTCAGTGTGGAGCTCATTTCAATAATCGAAAGAAACGTTTGTGCATTTGAAAGGTTCCGTGGATGGTAAAGAACCATCAGTGCCAATCATTTTGAGGAGTGTACATGGGGTGAATGATTGTTTTATTTTAGCATGCATTTAATAATTTTTTTCAAAAAGTCAAAGTGGATGACATTTTTAATTTTCAAGCTGATACTCACAAAGACTGTAAGTAGAATAAGATTCCATGGAAACTGCCTCCTGTAAGACAGAAATGAAAAGGTTACAGCTTATTTATCAAATATCGCATTTATACTTTTTTTTCTCATTTAGCAATGATACGAACAACTGCAACTGTTCAAGTTTCATTAACTGACCTCAGATCACCACAGCAAGCCAAGGAGATATATGTGACGAGAAACAGAAGACTGCAAAACACATAACTTAAGTTAAACATCGCTTAAATATGCCTAAATGAGGAACATTTTAAAGCATTTATGGCAATATTTGAATCACTGATATTACGTACTTGGACATGGAGTATAGAATAGGATGTGTTTGAATGTACATCCTCACTGGAGCGCTGAGTAAGGCAGAGGAAAGCCGTTAAGACGACAACAAATTAATAAATCAATACTAAATATAATACGCTTACATATAACTGATATAATGTTCAAAGATTTGGGGTCGAGAAGATTTAAATCGTTTTTCATATAAGTCTTGCTTACTCACCAAGTCAAAACAATAAACAGTAATATTGTGAAATATTACTAAAATTTAAAATAGCAATTTTCTTTATGAATGTATTTTAAAATATAATTTATTTCTGTGCTCAAAGCTGAGTTTTCAGCATCATTAGTCTTTAGTGTCACATGACCCTTCAGAAATCATTCTAATATGAGGATTTGCTGCTCTTCTTATTCCTTTACAAAAAAAAAGAAGTGTATTAAAAAAAGAAGAAAGTATACTTTGTCTACTTACCTCTGAAATATACCTAAAATGACACTTAAGTATACTTGATTTATACTGACAGACAAGTCTTTGGCCTTTACTTCAACTCTAGATTAAACTGAGATCTAAACTGTTCCCCAGTTAAAAGTATATTTCAAGCATACAAAACCAATACCTAAATAGGAACATGATAGTAGTATACTATGCAAGTGAAAAAAATAAGAAATAATTGGTAAACTATATGTACACTATTTTGCCACAAGTTTTGGGACGCCTGCCTTTACCTGCCCATGAACTTTAATGCCATCCCATTGTTAATCCGTAGGGTTTAATATGGAGTCAGCCCCTTTACAGCTCTAACAGCTTCAGCTCTTCTGGGAAGGCTTTCCTCAAGGTTTAGGAGTGTGTTTATGGGGATTTTTGCCCATTCTTCTAGAAGCTCATTTGTGAGGTCAGGCACTGATGTTGGATGAGAAGGCCTGGCTCTCAGTCTCCGCTCTAATTCATCCCAAAGCTGTTCTATCGGGTTGAGCTCAGGACTCTGTGCAGGCCAGTCAAGTTCCTCCACGCCAAACTCCTCATCCATGTCTTTATGGACCGACGCTTTGTGCACTGGAGCGCGGTCATGTTGGGACAGGAAGGGGCCGTCCCCAAACTGATCCCACAAAGTTGAGAGCATGAAATTGTCCGAAATATCTTGGTATGCTTAGGCATTATGAGTTCCTTTCACTGGAACTAATGGGCGATGCCCGACCCCTGAAAAACAACCCACACCATAACCCCCCCCCTCTACCAAACTTAACACTTGGCACAATGCAGTCAGGTAAGTATGCAGTCAGTGCCACACAAAGTTTGGAGGTCTGTAGCAATTGACAGAGAGTTGGTGCCTTCTGCGCTCTGTGGGCCTCAGCATGTGTTGAAATTACTCAATACAATTAATTTAAAGTTGTATTTTTTGTAAAGTTTCTTAATGTTGTGTTGCTTCATATTTTTGGGGAACCTGATAAAAAAACCTTTTGACATTATGAATGTCTTTAATATCACTTTTGATCAATTTCATGTGTCTTCGCTGATAGTAATAATACTCAATCTTCTGTCCCCAAACTTTTGAACGGTAGTGTAATCAGACACTCACTGGAATGTGAAGAGGGCGATGACTGCGACGGTTGAGAAGAGCTGCAGCATCAGAATGGAATAAACCTGTGAGAAATGACAACAGGCATGTTTATTACAGGAATTTTGATTTGATAGTCCTCCTCGATACATATTTCAGGGTAAATATTTAAATGGTTACCTTCCGTATGAAGATTCGTCTAATAAACGTGTCGTCCCAGGAAAAAGTTCCTTCGCCATAGTAGTAACCAGGACATCCTGCAAGAGAATAAAAGAAATAAACAAGAGCAGAAGATGTATATTTGTCAAAAGGCAGAATGCCTGTAAAAGTACCTGCGTTGGCCTCGTCGTAGCTCGGCGGCATGTTTCCTTCCACAGTCTGGACTGTTGGGGCAACCTGTCAAGACAAATATTTAAGGCATATAATATGGATCATAATGCTGCCAAATTAAATCATTGATCGTAATCATTTAACTCACTCTGAGAATGGCTATAAAATACTGTGAGCAAACTAATCTTTAATTAGAATATTATTTATAAGCCAATAGAGATGATCCAATCCAGTTTAGAAATGAACAGACATGTGCAGATCAAATCATATACAGGACATGCGTCGTCTTATGAAAAAGATCAGATATAAATCTGTTAATGTTTTCATGTCTCTGTAAAGACAGAAGCTTGATCTATAAATAGTCTGAATAATCTCCTTATGGAAATATGCCAGCAAAGCATACAGCATCTTCTGAGCAACACACACATTCATTTAATCAGTTTTAACATGTGGAACCATTATTTTATATATTCATTATCTTGCAGAATTATTAACCTTCACTTTATTTTCAGTTTACAGGGTTTACTGCCTCATGATTTATTTTCTGTTGTTCTGTTCTATCAGAATCTGTTTGGCTCTATTCTATTCCATTGTTCCAATCTATTCTATTCTATTGCTATGTTCTATCCTATTTTATACTATTCCATTTTAATAATATTAATGTTCTATTCTTATTCTATTTAAAAAATTGCTGGGTTGTTTGGGACACATATGAACAAACCCAACCATTGGTTTAAAGGTTTTAATTCAATTTAACCCCACTGTTGGTTTTGTCCATATTTGACCCAAACCCAGCATTTTGTTTAGTTTTCTATTCTATTGTTCTGATCTGTTCTACACTATTCTATTGTTATCTATTCTAGTCATTCTAAAAAATTTAAATTACATTTTTTAACACAACGATTTGGTTTCTCCATGTTTGACCCAAACACTGGTTGAAACAACCCAACCTTTTTAGATTTCTATTCTATTCTATTCTATTCTATTCTATTCTATTCTATTCTATTCTATTCTATTCTATTCTATTCTAGAGTGATTGATAAACATGATACCATACCTTTTTCTGTGTCATTTTCTGTGATGTTTTTTTCCTGTGGTTCTCTGGAGAAACGTTGATCGCAGTTGAAGAAAGCGGGCCAGTGTTACGTCGGTTCATTTGTGTCTCTGCGGTGAAGATTTATAGTGTCTATTCAGGCTAATCCCATCAGTCCCTCCTCCAACAGGGCTTTAGTTCATTCTAGCAATGGCTCAGGATGGCATGATGGGAACATGCAGGAAAATACCACCTTCATAACACGGAGCTTGAGCTTTCCCGTGATCTGTGACCCAGCCATTGTGCTAGATTTATGTGTTATATATGGAGGGCAAACCTGAAAAAAGAAAGATGATGCTACATAAGAACACGTGAAGATGACAATTATATTAACTACATTATTAGAGAGGAAAATGTTGTTTGAGGTTTGTAATGAACATACATAAACACCGATCGGGCATAACACTATGACCACTTTCCTAATATTGTGCTTTTGCTGCCCAAACAGCCCTGACCCGTCGAGGCATGGACTCCTCTAGACCCCTGAAGTTGTGCTGTGGTATCTGGCACCAAGATGTTAGCAGCAGATCCTTTAAGTCCTGTAAGTTGTGAGGTGGTGCCTCCATGGATCAGACTTGTTTGTTCAGCACATCCCACAGATGCTCGATTGGATTGAGATCTGGGGAATTTGGAGGCCAAGTCAACACCTCAAACTGGCTGTTGTGCTCCTCAAACCATTCCTGAAGCATTTGTGCTTTGTGTCAGGAGCATTATCCTGCTGGAAGAGCCACAGCCACCAGAATACCGTTTCCATGAAAGGCTGAACATGGTCTCAGCAATGCTTAGGTAGGTGGAGCGTGTCAAAGTAACATCCACATGGATGGAGGACCCAAGGTTTCCCAGCAGAACATTGGCCAAAGCATCACACTGCCTCCGCCGGCTCGCCTTCTTCCCATAGTGCATCCTGGGGCCATGTGTTCCCCAGGTAAGCCACACACACACACACCCGGCCATCCACGTGATGTAAAAGAAAACGTGATTCCTCAGACCAGGCCATCTTCTTCCATTGCTCCTTGGTCCAGTTCTGATGCTCACGTGCCACTGTTGGTGCTTTCAGCGGGATCAGGGGTCAGAGGTCACCATGACTGGTCAGCGGCTATGCCGCCCCATACGCAACAAACTGAGATGCTCTGTGTATTCTGACAGCTTTCTATCAGAACCAGCATTAACTTCTGGAGCAGTTTGAGCTCCAGTAGCTCGTCTGTTTGATCGGACCACACGGGCCAGCCTTCGCTCCCCACGGGCCAGCCTTCGCTCCCCACGTGCATCAATGAGCCTTGGCCGCCCATGACCCTGTGGCCGGTTCTCCACTGTTCCTCTTGGAGCACTTTTGATAGATACTGACCACTGCAGACCGGGAACAGCCCACAAGAGCTGCAGTTCTGGAGATGCTCTGACCCAGTCGTCTAGCCGTCACAATCTGGCCCTTGTCAAACTCGCTCAAATCCTTACGCTTGCCCATTTCTCCTGCTTGTAACACATCAACTTTGAGGACAAAATGTTCACTTGCTGCCTAATATATCCCACCCACTAACAGGAGCCGTGATGAAGAGATCATCAGTGTTATTTATTTCCTTATCATATTGTTACAAACAGAGGGACATGTAGAACAGATGAAGGTACAATGACAGCTTTATTGAAGAACCAGATGCTGAGCGGGTCAGGTGAGTGAACGGAGAGTGAATTCAGAAGAATGCAGAGGATAACTGGGTAATGCTTCTTGTTTGCAGGTGGCGGTGGAGATCAGAGGAACGGAGTGAAGGAGACGATCGAGACTCACTGGAGACTTGGAGACACATTGGCCACAGGTCCTTGAGGTAAGCTTAAACTAGAGCTTGGGCTTAAGTGCAGGCAGTGATTGCGGTGATGATGAGGTGCAGGTGTGTGTGTGTGTGTGTGTGTGTGTGTGTGTGTGTGTGTGTGTGTGTGTGTGTGTGTGTGTGTGTGTGTGTGTGTGTGTGTGTGTGTGTGTGTGTGATCAGTACTCTGGAGATGGGGAGCGCTGTGACTGGGAGGATGGAGCCTGGCGTGCTTGTAACACATATGGTCATAATGTTATGCCTGATCGGAGTAAGTACAGTACACCGAAAATCATGCTAGAGTTTCATATAAGGTACAATAAAATAAAAAACAACCCCACAACTACATTGTCAAAAAAAGTGTTTTCTGACTCTGTTGACGGATATTTGTTATTATTTTAAGCATTAAGGGGGGAGCGGGGTGAAATGCTGTTTCATGCATACTGAGCTTTTTCCACTGTTAAAGACTTGGATTCCCATCCTAAACATAGACAAAGTTTCAAAAACTAATGTTGGACGTTTGATGGAGTATTTCTGTGTTAAAAATACTCCTTCCGGTTTCTCACAAGTTTCGGAGTTTTTTTCGAGTATGAGTCGGCTTGACGTTAATAGAGCGGAAGGTCCTTGTATGGGCCGCACGGGCTCTTCTCCCGGTAGGGTGCGCGCGCGTGACTAGAGCGAGAGAGGAAATGCACGCCAATAAACACTCGCTCAGCTGCAGATCCAGTCGTCCGTGAACACTTATGTCGTTATAGTCCGCGCCGCGCTCCACTTTATTCCTATGGGTGACGTCGAGCGACTACAACGCTTCAGCACAGCATTCCGGGAAGGCAGTGCTGCATTTGAACCGATTTGAACGCAGAAATGACGGGAAGCTTCACAACATCGCTTCAGTCGCGTCGCAAAGTTGATTTTCCTCGTCATTCAAATGCGCTAACGGACTCCATTGCTGTTCTCTGTATAACGTTACACTAGTCTGACGTGCAAAACCGTTTTGCTTGCTACTGCTAAGGTTTAGTCGCATACAATAGTCCATAAACCGAATCATGTCCTCATAAACTGCGAGTAAACACACACAAATGTTGACAGGTCACTAAATACAGTCCATACCACAGAGACGGACGTGCTGCTGTTGCTGTTTCTCCTGTTCAATTTATTTCATCCTCCGGATCTGATTCTGGATCATATCTGTATTAGCTGAGATAGCCATGGGTTCCTCCACGCTTGAGGACGTCACCGCTTTGTGCACATTCGTCCACCCTCATGATACGCAATTATATGGATCAGATATTTTGAAGAATATGGTTAAGCAAACATTTATAGTATGGAATAAAAAAATTATAGTAAGTAAAAACTAAATTACAGATTTTTTAAATTTTTGGGTGAACTGAACCTTTAAACAAAAAACATGAAGGGAAGCTATTTTGAAGAATGTCAGTAACCAAACAGTTAACTGGAGCCATTGACTTCAATGGTATTTTTTTTCCTACTATGGAAGTCAATGGCTCCAGTTAACGGTTTGGTTCCTGACATTCTTCAAAATATCTTCCTTTGTGTTCAGCTGAAGAAAGAAATTCATACAGGTTCGAGACAACTTGAGAAAGGATGACAGAATTTTCATTTTAAAGTGAACTATCCCTTTAAAATAAAGGCAAATACTGTGAAATGTAATTTACCTTCATAAAGTCAATGTAATCTAACAATAATTATATTTAGTTCTTTCATTAAATGTTTTAGGATTCCTATTGTTGATATACAGCTTAAAAGCAATCAGGCAATATATCAATGTGACCAAATGTGAATGAATAGTAACAAATGTGTCAGGTTGTGGTCATGTGACCGTCATCTTTTGAAACGGTGACTTCATGCCTTTTGTAAGCTGCTTTTGTAACGACAGACATCGTGTTAAGATTGTTAAAGGTTTAAGGCTTTATTTCTGGAAGCCTGGTTGTCAGTGGACCGAACTATAGTACGGTGTGTGTTTATTTATGTGTGCTAGAGCAGGGGTGTCCAATCCTGCTCCTGCAAAGCCCTGTCCTGAAATGTTCAGCTCCAAACCCAATTAAACACACCTCAAGCAGCTCTTAGCATATTAGAAACTTCTAGACAAGCTGGAGCTAAACTCTGCAGGACTGTGTTTGGATACCCCTGTGTCCTGAAAGATCTCAGTTTTGCAGTTTTAATATTTTTCTGTTGTTTTATTTGATTTACATTTATTTATTTGGCAGATGCTTTTATCCACAGGGACTTATGTTACAGTCAAAGTATGAACATATTAAATGTATTTAACTCTTCATATATTTCATGGGATTCGAGCCCATGGCCTTGTTGTTGTTTGAGCTACAGAATTATTATTTTTTTAAATCATGTCAGAAATATTTTTTAAAGTCATGTCATCCTAGCTAATGTGCTAGTTTTCTCAGTAGAGGGCGCTCTTCCCTTTGTTATGGCCTGTTTTCTGTCCAGTAGTCATAACCTTTATTGTAATAACTTACAAGAGTCCCGATAACATGGTTTGACTAGCGCAGGTTTATCCCTCCCTTATGTTCACACATTCCCGGTTAAAACAGGGGGTGGGACATGCTGGAGCTATGAGCATGATTTTACCCTGGAAAAGATAGACTCTAAGCTGCAAATATATGCAATAATAATAATAATAATAATAATAATAATAACAATAATATATTATTATAATTGACAAAATGTGCATTTGCAAACTATGAAATGTTATTTTATATTATATAAAATAACATTTCATAGTTTGCAACAATAGCAATAAATTGTCACTAGCAAAAACAGTCCTCAAC
This sequence comes from Pseudorasbora parva, assembly GCF_024679245.1. Taxonomy (NCBI): domain Eukaryota; kingdom Metazoa; phylum Chordata; class Actinopteri; order Cypriniformes; family Gobionidae; genus Pseudorasbora; species Pseudorasbora parva. The sequence goes on along the minus strand of NC_090193.1, from coordinate 3,715,952 downwards.
AGCCCATACAATTTTTTTTTTTATTTAACACACGCTCTTAAAAACCCTGGGGTTGGTCTGGGCAAATATAGGACAGAACACATATTGGGTAAGTTTTACCCAGGACATTTGGTTGTTTATTATGGGTTGATTGATTTTAACTACAATAGGCCTACTTTTAATTTTTTTAATTTAATTTTTTACTTCATACATAAATTGTGTACGGGTTAGCTTAAATCATCAATCTTGTTTTAAAAATACTCATCACTGGTTTGCATGATGATTCTTTAATTTTCGATCATATTTTACAGTATACAGCAGATAATAGTTGGGGGCGTTGTCTGGCGTGGCGAGGGTGGAGTCAGCGTGGGGTGGGAGGGTTTAGGGTGGACACTGCATTTGAATGACAAAAGTGTCTTATTGCGACTCATTATTGACGCCTGCCAACCAGCAACGGTACATTGCAACATTAACTGCAATAGGTTAGGATTGCCCTTATTTAATTAAAAACTGGGTCAATGACGGAGGTCTCGTTTCCAGACATATTTTGTTATCTGGCTGAATCTCCAGGTAAGATCGCAGTAGCTAGCGGTAACATCAGGCTATAACTCAACCAACTTTCGTACTATATTCGGTATATGCACACTATAACTCCGTAAAACCTTGTCACTGACCAATTGTACGTATGCTCCAAAATCACTCCAATATATTAATACTTTTGTAAAACGGTGATCAGTATGAAGTTGCCGAGGGACTGTGCTGCCAGTTAACCAGACTGCAGTTTGTGTTGTTGAGTGTAGACCTCGAACTACCCCACAGGTTTACAGCTCGAGCCTTCAGCTAATGTGAATGAGACATCCCTTATCAAAAACAACTATAGGAATACTATAGTATTTTGGGACATACTATAGAAGTAGCCTACTATAGAGGTTTTACAGGACATCACAGAAGTATTACACTAGCCTACTATAGAAATCTTATAGGATTACTATACCGGTAGACGGTAGTTCTTTTTCTTATTGCTTGTAGCCATTTTGTCCTCCTTTCTGGTTCTGTGTGATTATTAGGATGTAGAACTTCAAATCATAATTTGTTTGTTTATTGGCAGTACAGAAAACGACAGCAACTCTTTAGTATGATTGTCAATTGTATTAAAACCCTCTATATGAAGACAAAGTGTATTTTTAATTAATAAATTCAATTAAATGTATTCATTGTTAATTTAGGCTATTAATTATTATTTTTTAAACAATTGTATTTATGATGGACCAGGCAAAGCTGATAAAAACAGGGCTGTTTAACCTTTTTTTCCTAACAGGAATGAGTGTCAATATGTTTATAATGCATATAGGCCTACACATGTTCTGGGGACAGAAATGTTACCCAGGAATGGCTCTTCTTTTAAATGTAGTATGGCATAGCAACCTCAAGAGGGTGCACCTGTGTATATAAAGCCATATCAAACATTACTGGTTAGTTAGATGTACAATATTTATTTATTTGTGGATGGTTGTTTGTATTTAATATAGGCTACATTTGACATATTTAATATCCTTATATATTTCTATCTTTCTATAGCCAATATTAATTTCTTTCCTAAGGATCATGTGGCACCCAAGACAGGAAGAGGAAGGAGGAAGGTGCAAATTATGTTAATATTTTAACATGGCATGCCAAGTTTGGTTTTCTCAACCTAATTCTATCAGAGAATCCTATCCACGTAACATTTCATTCTCGGCCAACATTAAATATTCTAGACCGATTATGCTGCGCTACCGTCACTGATCTACTGTATATAATGACAATAAGAATGTGCTTTATATAGATCAGAGGCTACAGTGCTATAGCTGTAATGATAAAAAGGCAGTGTGTGTAATGTATGATATGAAACAAAGATTCCATTTGGAACCCTGGGGCCGTTATTTAAATGAAGGTGAAAATCCTGGCATAGATCACATACATCAGCTCATGCTGGTTCCATTGCCTGTTGCTAGGATACCATTGTGCACCATCAGCATTCCATGTGCAATGGAGCATGCAGTGCTCGGGATATTATATATATATAGGCTACATATATATGCGCATGCATACAAAACACTCAACTTTGCAAAAATTGAAAGGTAGTCTTTTAATATCACATAATCTTGCCATCTCTATAGTAAAAGATATACATAATACATTTACCAAATATACATTTAAATGCACGTGAAACAAATTAATTTGTGTAGAAATGTCAAAGTCCACTTTGCTGAAATCCCATCCTCTCCAATAGAAAATAAACCATATCCATGCAGTGCTGTTGTAAATTACATTGGTTTAACGGTTTAACAGAAGATGATCAGTCCTTTCTTCATGAAACAACTTGGAATTGTCATGATATTTCCACACGAGAATACAGTACATACTACAGTCTTATACAGTTATGAGAAACTATCATATATTTCAATTATAATACATGTTTTGTACACAAAGTTTTGACTGCCTGTGCCTGACATGAGCAATAAACGATATTTATAAAGGTCCACAAAGAGATATAAGAATGTGTTTGAGGAAGTTATTGAATTGTGCTATTGAATTATGAGCTAGCATTTGAAAGGTTGTACAATGTGTTGAACAATATGATAATGAATGCATAGCATCTGGAGTGAGAAACATATCTATAATGTCCCAATACTTCATACTGACACCGTCTGAGTCCAGATTAAATCTGGTTATAAAAAGCCATCCCCTCATAATCTCGTCAATTGTCCGTTGTAGAAAGAAAAATCTATTCCCTCTTCTTGAATTTCTTGAAAAGTCCAAATGTCCAGCATCTGCTCCGTTCTTTAAAATAAATCTTACATTGGAAATATTTGACGTGGTGAAGCAAGTCTGAGGTGTCTGTGTAAGTCAGATGTTCATCCTGAATTATACATGGCTTATTTGTTCAAGAAGAGCACCCAGAATCTCTGTTTCGACCCCTTGTTATAGACACGAGTAGGTCTGGCAATCGTCTCTTTCTGGTCTCAGGGGTCGATGTGGAAGGCAAGGAGTTTCTCGGAGTGCTGGTTGTTGAGGGTTCGGAGGTCCGGCAGACGCAGCAGGAGTTTGGGGAAGAGCGAGCTGTCCTCCGGCCTCCGGCGAGTGATGAGAGCGCGGAGAGCGCCGATCAAATCCTCCTGGAGCTGCTCGACGGCGCCCACGTCTGATATACCAGAGCGATCTGACACACAGCAAAACAATCATGAGGAACTGCTATTTTGCTTGTGTACAAACTTAAAGCGTTAGTTCACACAAAAATGAAAATTATCCCTTAATTTACTCCCCCTCAAGCCATCCTAGGTGTATATGACTTTGTTCTTACAGCCAAACACAATCAGAGTTATATTACTAGGCTTTATAATGGGAGTGAATGGGAGCCTAAAATCGGAAGCCCAAAAAAGCGCATCCATCCGTTATAAAAAAATAATCCCTGGCTTCCTGTAACGACCGTATCCAAGTCTAGTTCCGGCAGAAGAGTGACCTCTGACCCGACGCATGAGTATCGAGTAGCGTAAGCTTTGGTGTAGACACATACTTTTAGACTTCTAATTTGTGACCAGTGTTTTGTTTTGCTCTATCCTCTGCACTTCCATGAGTCAATATGTCAGGCGTCGGGTCAGAGGTCACTCTTCCACCGGAGCTACACTCGCATACGGCCATTACCGGAAGCCAGTGATTATAGTTTATAAAGTTATACAAATTTAGAATTTTCTTACAAAAACACATGTATCGGTTTAAGAAGGCCTTTATTAACCTCCTGGAGCCGTATGGAGTACTTTTATGATGGATCAATACTTTTTTGGGCTTCAAAATCTCAAAGTTACCATTCACCTCCATTATAAAGCTTGGAAGAATCAGGATTATATATATATATATGATTGTGTTTGGCCTGAAAGAAGAAAACCATAAAACCTAGGATGGCTTAAGTTGAGGGGGAATACATTATGGCATTATTTTTATTTTTGGGTGAGCCATCCCTTCAAATGCAGACATTAAAACTCTATTCCAAACTCTAGTAAAATGCCTAACTAAGGAGCGGTACAAACAGAACTTGTTTTTGCGGTTTAATTTTTTTCTTTCCTTTTTTTTCAGCAAATAATTATTCAATTTTTTTGCAGGGTGGAAACAAGCTCCTATAATCTTCTTCATAACGTTTTTCATTATCTACAAAGGACATATGCGATTTGGAATTGGTCCAAAATTCAGTTTCTTTTAAAATAGCATTATACTGTTTGGGCCAGCTTTTTGAAAAGCACAGCTGTGATGCCTATCTCACGAGTATTGACACACTTTAAATACTGCTTTCGTGTGATAATTACTAGGAATCCAAGGTACCTGCAGAAACCAGCACCACAGCCATGAAGAGACCCATCTCATCGGCCTCCAGACCCATATTCCCCAGCTTCTCACTGAACTCAAACATGGCGTCCAGAAGGCTGCCCATGCCAAGCACTCGCAGGGATGTCAACGGGTAGGTTTGGCCATTTAGGAATGTTACAGTCCGTTCCTTGGCGTCAAACAGCGAGCAGAACCTCACCATTAGAACCTGCAAGACAAAATATATTAAATAAACGGTTCAAGTTTGGGCCATGTAAAGTGCATCACAATAACTCAGAAGACTTTAGTCAATGTAAGTCCTGCACGCATTTAGCTTTCAGATATTAGTTGCTAAGTGTTGAAAACAAATCTATAAAGATATCAGTATAGAGCCTTAAGAGTCCATACATGTTTGTCTGTAACACCATGTGATTGAAACTGCTAGGGATGTCAGATTGAGATTCATGATCTAATTGCACAGTTGAGTCAAATCTTTTCAATGAATCATTTGAGCCAGTTTACAAAACCAGTCTGAACCAAATTCTTGGGTTGTGATCTTGAGTGAACAATATTTTCGTCCTACAAGCTTAAAGAAACTGAACTAAGACTCTTAGTTTATCCTTGTTAATAAAACATTATCGAAATCTATAAAGAGCAATATGCTCCTACGTAGAAAAGTTTATTTTAGGGGATGTATGCCGAATTGTCAAAGGATCACATGATGACGCAGTAGGGCCATCAAATAAAGGAATTTCAGAAACGTTAGCTAAACTGATTCTTTGAAATTATTTGTTTGAAATAAATGATTTGCAGAAATGACCCTGCTGAAAAATCCAACATTGCTGGTTACCAGTATAACGTATGTTTTGCATGTTGGGATCAAGATGGGATGCTGGTCCCCAATCATGGGAAGCGGATACTGGTCCACCAGCTAGAGCCACAAAAACCAGCCTGGACCAACATGGCATTCATGCTGGATTGTTCAGCAGGTAAGTCAGATTTCCCACTATTAGAGAAAACTAGGAAAGCAGATACGACCAGGCCAAGACAGTCTGGATTGGAACGGTTTCTCACCTGAAAGGTTCCTGCCTTCAGCAGCATGACCTGATCGTGCTGACTCAGTGCTTGAAACCCTGGAATGCTCTTGGCAAATTCAACCACTTCTTTAACAGCTGGAGTGAAGCATTGCGAGAAACTCTCCCAGACCTGTTGACTGGAGTGACTGGCTGGGGAGACGGGACATGCATTGAGAGGACATGCCTAGAGAAATACAGAAAGAGAAATTTTCTCATTAATTCAAGTAAAATATTGAACTTAAGATGTTGTTTTGCAGTGTGAAACAAATCAAATGCCCTCTTAAAAACTTACCAGAACTTTAGCACCAGGACTCAGTCTCCAAGGACAAGACGTCTGTGTGGAATAACTGTTGTGCTTAGATGGATAGCTTTGAGAAGGTGTAGTGCCCTGGTTGGGACTTGAGGATTGTGGGAAGTTATAGTGATTGTTGTCCATAACCTGGATTGTTGGTTTGTTGTCGTGGTGGTTGGCGAACGGGCATCTGGATTGGGTGAGGCAGCTTGTTGTGGAATGGACAGGATGTTCTTGAGGTGAGATGCTTGGCTGAGGATGAGACTGGGTGTATCCGGACTCTTGTATTGGATTATGACGGAAGGATGAAGGACTGTTGTTATTGATGTTGTTGTCATCGTCAATCTTCACTAACAACTTCTCTCCGTTCACAAAGATGTTACGATAAGCTTGCGAGATGGCACCAATGGCCTCTTCTGATTGGCCCTCCTCAGGGCTGGTAGGGTTCTCGGTGGGTGTAGTACAGTTGATGTCCATGGACGCCGATTCATTAAGGCTGTTCATGTAACTCTGCATTTCGTCCAGTAGGCGTTGTTTCTCACGCTTCGGAATGCGTCCAAATCGCACAGCTAGGAAAAACGGGGGAATAAATGTCACTATGTATAATCGAATTATATAAAGTTGTACAATGCAAAGGTTTACATTATTTTACAACTGTACAATGATGCAATGAGGTACGAGAGGCTGTGCTGTATTGTGAATATAGTCATGGATAAAGAGGATTGTTAGGCCTAACGTGCACTGGAGGAGCTTTATTCACAATAGCATATTCTTTATTGCCTTATTGAGGTTTCCTTATTTTGCACCAAAGAAGAAATGCTGTACTGACAGCATTTAGGACCGGAAATATCCATTTTCAAATAGGTATGAAACAAGAATACATCCCAATAATCTTTCATATCAGATTATGACTGGTCCGCAAAGCTTCTTTCTGTTTTACTTCCCGCACCTCTTTTTCATCCACCTCACAGTTATTCATAGATCCTACAATTGTATGATACACCTCCCCCATCCTTCTCTCTCTCTCTCCTTCTCTCTCTATCCCATTGGGAAGTGGGTCAGTGAGTCACCCGGAGCAGAGGCGATGTCATTGAGGGAATGAGTGATGGAGTAAATGACAGCAGGTGAAATAGATACAGTCACAAGTTAAAGGGTTTGCAGGTTACGGGTGAAAAGGGCAGATAGAAGGCGTTAGGTAGCGTTAGGTATTGTTAAGTGGTGCAACGTTGTATGGCAGAGAAAGGCGATATGATAATAAACTGGAATGATAAGGAGCACCTAGTGTTGAGCAATGTGGTGCCGTCAGCAAGCAAGGTTAGGTTGAAACTGCTAACTAATGCAAAACCAGATCTTTAAGTGTGTAATATAACAAGGGTTTTTGTGCGTCTAAAGGTGTCATCTAGCACCCTCATGCGAAGGCGTTGGCCAGTTTTGAAGGAGAAGTCAAGGTTTAGCAAGCGACATACAGTATTAGCTATTTTTTGTGCATTTACGGCCATAGAAGCATTACAATACTGACAAGTTAAATCAATAAAGGTTCTTTATATATTCAGAAACTTCCAAGTTCAATGGGAATCTAGTGTAATTACAGTGTCAGTGGCAACAAGGGAGGAAAACAAGGTCAAGTATGTCATGTGACGTTGAAATATGATGGTGCATACTGTATCACTTTACTTTTCTGCTTTTTAGGTCACCTAAATATGTACACTAGCCCCAGAAAATGTGATTTATTATCAGCCCAGTTTGCAACGCTCCCCAGAGACAACAGTGTCCTGTATGGGCAGAGTGTGCTAGAGGACAAATCGAAAAGATATTTTAGTACATTTATGCATTACATTCAATTGAAATAAATGCTACTAGCTTCTGGGTTACGTCGACAAACCACTTTATTAAATCGCAGCTAGTGTTCAGATCTTAATTAATCCTGCGATACAGCAAACGAAGATCTGGAAACACATTAAACTGCAGTGTACTAGGAGCTTGGACCATTTGTGTCCCCAATTCCCCAAATTAACCTGATTTGCTGCAGTTTTTACAGTGACTGATGACTTGTGGGATTTCAGCATGCCCGCACTAATAAATCAGCGGTGAAAGGAAACTGTCAGCCATAGGTGCAAACATTACAGAACAGATGGTGGATGCTGGGTTAAGGAAATAGAAAGGAGAATTGAAAGCAGGTTTTAAATGTGCTGTAAAGATGCGGTCACTTTTGGAGCAAAAGGGTCGATTGGCCATTGTCAATAGCTTCCAGCCTTCTGTTGGTCAACGCATCACATTTGCGTAAAACAAACTTGAACCCGGTGCAAAATCTACATGGGGAAATTTTCTTGCCTTCTCTCGAAACTCACGCAGATCACGCATATTCTAATTGAAATCAGTGGATTATGAAGGTGGTATTTAAAATTCCTATGCAGTTGCCAATGGACAAATTGCTAGGATGTTGCATGTGGTTGTTAAGTAGGTTACCACTGGACTAAGACCCACTGGTCTATATTCTGATTTCGAGATAAGTGTCCAATTGCTTAGAAAAGTGCAATAACTAGGGTCTACCAAGGGGTAGCTTAAACATTGCTAGCTGGTTGTTTACTCAACATTCCTAACACAAAGTATGTGTAGTAATACTGATGTTTTCCTCAGCAAACACTGCAAATAATATAGTCGTATCTAGAATAAGAATGTTTATAACTGTATGTTTAAAGCTCTTACCATCTCTGGACATGCCGACAGAGAGGCACTTCTTAAAGCGACAGTGCTGACAGCGATTGCGGTTCATCCTCATGATCAGACAGTTTTCATTCTTCACACACATCTTATAATTGATGTTCTGCTGGATACTGCGGCGAAAGAAACCCTGAGGGCAGCACAAGATCAGAGTGAATGTGTGTGTGAGTAAAGCATCAGGCACATGAACTGAATAGTGGCAGTTTAGCAGTCACATCAGTTATGCATTTTGAGAGTATTTTACGAGTGAGCAGCGTGTCCTTACCTTGCATCCCTCACATGCATGGACACCATAGTGAAATCCTGATGCAATATCCCCACATACTTTGCAAAGCAACACCATACCTCCTGTTTCTAGTAACACAAATGCGGAACAAGTTAGCAGTGGTCAGTGGACACAGAATCTGAGACAATATCAAAAATCACTCCAATAATACTCACTGGTAAAGGTACCCGTGAACCCAATGGGTCGCCTTCCAACCATTGGGTGAGAGTAGGAGCTTTGCCCTGATGACGTTACGGTCGGGGTAACAGTGTTGATAGAGGTATTACTGCTTACTTCTGGAAACTGGAACACCAGTTTGTTGCCCCCTGCAGAATTGCCATGGCTTCCAACGGAATATTTTTTAAGGGCGCCAAGCTCAGTGAAAGAGACCTCCTCAGGGGACGAGGGTTGAGAGGATGGAGACTGGGTCTGGTACCCACTGGATGGGCTTCCTGGACTGGGGCTGGCACTTCCTGTTGAGCCTGCATAGTGGATAACTCCTTCACCTAAGAGAGAAAGAAAGGGGATATATTTAATGAGGGTAAGTTGGACATACATATGCACATCTCATTCAGTCATGAAACTACAGAAGGTGAGGGCCGATAAGTCCTTAATACAATCTGCTAGCCATCCCATTGTTCACTACATGGCTCTACAAGCTGATTGGATAAGTAGTGTTTGCAGACCTCCCACCTTCCCCAGCTCCACCAGCCTAGATCTGGGTAATTCAACGTGTGGTATATGCTCACAGCAGCGTGTCTGTGGCTGTATTTGCAGTAGCGATTCTCGGTACTTGCAGTCTACATCATCATATCCAATAACATATCACACTATCCTGAGATTTGTCATGATATAAATATCTAAATCAGAAGAATGGGAAGGCTTTCATTTATAGTTTTCTAAATATCCCCTGCACTCTACACAGCTGTTTATTAAACATTGGCTAATTTCATCCAATAAATTCAGCAAATGTGTCGTTTAGCTGAGGCTTTTATGCAAAGTGTAGTCAGTTTCTTCATAACCTGACCCTATCTTAAACAAAGATCAACAAGCAACATTTTAGTTACATCCAAATTGAATCAGTAAATGTCTGCTATGAATGGTTTCAGAGGGGGAGTGGATAATAAATGTTTTTATTTTTTGTCCAGAAGAGTACAATTTTCAGAAAGCTCAGGCCACTGATTTCTCTGAAAACTTGGAGATGTTTCACATGTTTGAACCCTCCACTGTTTTCATTCTGGCTAGCTCATCCTTCATCATGAATCACATGTTTCAAACCGCGCCAGGAGAAGGCTCAGACATGTGAGAAATGTGCCAGGATGAGCCAGACTGACTCACGTGTATACGAGTATCGCTGGGGAATCGGATTTATTCCAGTGAGTCGGTTCACTTCAGTTATTCGATCCGTTCTTCTCTTTACAGCGTTCCAAGATTTGCATGCTGGTTTTCAAGTTTAGAGTTAATCAATCTGATAGTTTGTTAATATGATTGCGTTTTACGTTTTTATTTATTTTTTTAAATAAATTTGCATCTTGCAGTTTAATGTTGCCACCTTAAAAAGTGTTGTCCTTACGCGTGATTTTCTTGCCTAAAAATCGTTTTGTCTCTGTCGTGTAGGTTCTATTATTAGCTACTGCTCCTAACCTTCCCGTGTCCGAATCATTAAAAGGAACCGACTCAAAAGAACAATTTGTTTTCGAATCAGAGACACGGAACTAAGAACTCACACACCCCCACCTCACGCGTTGCGCGCTCCTCTGGCGGAGAGCCCGGGAGCGCGCTCCAGAGAGCTGCCAGCCACCTGACCGCCGACTCACATGCACTCCTGACACAGTGAACGCCCCGAAAACACAAGCCTCTTTCCGCAGTCCCGTGTCTAAAACAGCCGCAGTACGAGAGGGAAAAAAGCCACACACTGCCAGCCTGCTGCTCACGTTTGAAGAGGGCTTAAAAACAGTAACCAAGGCCATATTTATGCGCCCGTGTTTGTAATACTTGAGTCACCGGAAACTGGAGTGTATGCATGAACGTGCACGGTCACGTTTACTCGACATACGAGCTTGTTTTGTTTGGTTTCAAACGCAACTCATTTCACCTCATCTCACTTATTTATAAAACGTGCGGCCTCACAAACTGATTAGACTACCTTAAGTGCCCTTCCCAATATTTCATCCGAGTTAAACACGGTTTCATTTTGTTGGGACACATAATTTCCCCAGACATGCCACATGAACACTTTCCCATAGTCCAGTGTGTTTCACACTGAGGGCGAGAGAAAGAATGAAGATATGAATGGGTTACTGATTTCCAGTTATGATCTGAATTTGTGAAACCTGCTGTTCAGGAAAACATCCTATTCAACAGAAATAATCATGACATTCTGAACAGAGATGTCGACATGAGATGTATATGTTAGGTAGATTGCTTAGTCACTTTAGATAATGTTTATTTCATGTGTTGTATAGTATGCTGTATTATATTGCATATTGGGTTGTAATGAACAGTTCTGACAATGTGATACTGTATACATTTTTTATTGTATTTGTGATGCTAATAAAAGTGAATCCCCCTGTTATATTATTTGAAAGTTCACTTTGTTCATCCATTACATGCATTAAATACAATGTGACATCTTCCTCATGCCTACAGTAAAGAGTGAATTTCATGGGTTACAGTGTATGTACAGGTGTGTCTGAATGTGTAGTTGAACATTTATACATTCTTCATGTTAATGTTTTCTTCAAGAGTTGAATTATTTTCAAGACTGAACTATATTTTAAACTAGCCAAATGGACATAAACCCCCGGTTTCACAGACTATGCATTTAAGTCCTAGACTAAAATGCATGTTTGAGCTTTTAAGCAAATTGTCAGTGCTATTGTTTTGTCTCAAGAGGCACACCAGTAATGTTTCTTCTCACGTTTATAAAAGCTCCTTAATAAATGCCCTAATTGACCGAAGGCCTAATCCTTAATCACAGCCCTGTCTGAGAAACTCAGCCTATGTAAATGACATTTTCACTGATTTTGTAGGTGAGCTTTCCATTCAGCGGCTCAGTTGGGAGGCTTTGATTTCTTGCCTTCTTGTTTGAAGGTTTGTTCAGAGCTGGATGCCCTCAGATATGTGCTGCTGAAAAGTAGGTCAATATACGACAGTATATCTTCTTGGAGAAAGTGCACATGTTCAGCACAATCTGTGTAAATGAAAACTCAAGTGTGCTACAAATGAATCACTTGCTTTGTAATTTACTACTTTTTTTTTTTTTTTGACAATGCATCAGAATTAAGGAACATTAGATGTTGCACTGCATGGGGCAAAGTGCACGTGTTTGAGCTTTCTGTTTTTACGAGACGAGTCAATCTTTTGCCTGTGTCCACATAATCCTTAAAAGCACATAAGGGTGTGCTTGTTATAAGAAGCACATGTTTAATAGAGATCACGCAGGCAGAGAAGAAAGATCTGAGCTCAGATGTGTGCCTGTTTGACTTTGACCCAGTGACCAGCCTTCCTCCTTTCAGAGGCCGGATGAGATACGGGCTGCCGGAACAAAAACACAAGGGGGGGTGTGTGTGTGTGTGCCTGGGAAATCACGCGTGGCACGTGGAGTTCGGAGTTGATCCTCGTGACAGTGAAAGTGAAAGTCTGTCTGATGAATACCACTATGATGACAAGCAAAACGTGCAGTGCTTTCAAAGAAACCACAGGAGGGGGAAAGCTTACTGGATGACATTGATAACTGAGAGATGTTGATATTAACATAGCATACTCATATCCGTTAGACTGCAAAATTGTCATTTGTAATACTAATTATATACAATAAATGGACAGTTTTGCATTTTAGAGTTTATACTGGTTTTAAGTTTCCATTTTAAGTCTGTATTATTTTAGCAGTAGCTATTTTTAATCAGTATTTTAGAACTGGATGTTACATTCTGACTTGCATATAAATATCCAAGATTGCATTCATATGACTTTATAATACATGACTTCAGATAAGCCTTAAAAGAAAGTCCATGTGATGCCAGTAAACAAAACTCAGGTTTATTGCCTGATGTGCTGTGTTTCCCTCCTAATGATCGTTTTCCTCTCACATGTTTGCGGGCAGAACTATTGACATCCAGCACGTGTTTGAGTGAATGTAAAGGAGGAGCGCGCTCGGTGACCGGCGCACGAGCGTGACTTGGTTAATGAATCACAGTGTGAACACGTTACCTGGTCGGAAGGGAAACACCTTGACACCAAGTTTGCTAGATTACAAACAAAACGCATAGAATCACCTCGGATAACCCAGATAGCTTTGATTTCTTTCCTACTGAAACTTTAGTTTTCGTTGGTTGGCAGGAGGTCAGGCTGTGAAACGACTCACGGTTGATTTAGGAGGATGATGTGTCATGTATGCACAGCCTATTGGGAGAGCGCGGGAGCAGCTGCACGTGAGTTTGTTTACGCGCAACGCGAGACCGGAAACATTGGACAAAACATCACGCAGGCACGCGACAGGGTACAGAATGTATTTCACATCAAAACTGCACTGGTGCAGATGCTACAACTAACACCATAATGCTATTGTAAAATGAAAAAGATGTCAAACAAGTAGGCTACAGTCTTAATATCTTAAAAATATTACAGTGCAATAAATGACCAAATGTCACCATTTATAAAAGTTAAGCACTGGCTAAGATACGTCTATAAAAATATCTAGGGTGAATTCAGGTTGATTGGGAAACTTTCCCACCACAAGTCATCTCAATGGTACATGTATGAAGAAAAATCTGCATTAGCTAATAGCCAAATCTAACATTGCTTTAACTCACCTGGACTGCCGTCCATAGTGTCTGCTTCTGATGCTGATGAAGGAAAAGCACGTATAATGTTCGGCGTTTTTCAAATTCCGTCCACGCTAGGCGAGAACTTGAAGTCTGTTTGGAAATGTCTCGAAGAAGTAGAAGAAGAAGTCAGATGTCCTTCAGGAGCGCAAAGGTCCTCAGTCTGTGAGATCTGTCCTGAAATATCGTGTTCATTAGAGGAACGCTTCTCTTCAAGAGCCTCAGAGCTAATGACCTGACATCAAGGCAGAGATGGGCATCTAGTTTGAGACGCGCACAAGCATCACACACCAAACACGTTTTCAGGTGTCTTAGAAATGTGACCGAGCTTTCCCCCCACTAGTCCCCCCTCCCTTCTGTGCCCTTTAAATTGTTTGTGGTATTGTGTGCCAAGAACTGTGACTCCGTTTCGCACGCCCTCTGTCCTTCCCAGTCACGCTGCTGTAGTAACGGCTGTTCTTTTCTCTCCTCCTCCTCTCTGTTGTTCACAGTGACTGCGCGTGGACTCGCTTGACATTGGAATGCCTGCTGCATGCGCGCGCTCCATGTGAGCACTGCCCTACTGACACACATTTTATGCAAATGCAATGAGAGGGGGAGGAGATGCACGGGGGAAGCACATGCAGAAGAGGAGGAGCGCACCGTGACTGCTGTTTGTTTCCCCTCGGAGCTTTCCCTCCTCTCCACAAACGCGCTACTGATAGGCTTGGAGCCACCGAGGGCTTGCCCGAATGAACATCGCATGAGACGGCCTGAACGCAGTTCGCGAACGCATCATGTGGGTCTCACGTTTTTAGCCTGCATCACGCTGGCTTGGATGTAGGTCAAGTGCCTAAATTAGCAACCCATATTTTGATCAAAAAGATGTTCTAGTTAAACATGGATCAGGTTTTAAGCACTGATACGAAAAGCATGTCTATAACACTATTACTGAAAAATGTGCCTGTATAGTCTTTTGAATATAATAATAATACAGTAATGCATTTTATTTATAAAGCATTACATTTTAAAGAAAATCTCAAGGTGAAATCTTACATGCTATTGCTATTTAGTTTATTTTTTCCCATTTCATTACATTGTTAGAGCATAAGAGATGTTTATAACACTATTACTGAAGAAATGTACCTGTATAGTCTTTTGAATTTAATAATAATAATAAAATACATTTTTATTTAAAAAGCACTTTACATTTTAAAGAAAATCTCAAAGTGCTAGTTATTATATGCTAGTGCTAGTTAATATTTTTTCATTTCATTACATTGTTAGAGCATAAGAAATGGAATAGTTTTATATATATATATATATATATATATATATATATATATATATATATATATATATATATATATATATATATATATATATATATAAATAATTCATATGTCATGCTATGTCCTCTATAGCAGTTGTTTAAAATAAAATAAAATAAAATAAAATAAAATACCATGAGATGACATGTATAGGCAAAAACAATGAGATTTTTTTTTTAAATTCACCGATCAATTTTCAGGTTTTAGGATTTTGTTTTTACCAGACTTTCTTTAAAGGTGATTCTCAACGATGTTATTAAAGACATAAAGGAATAATTGATATACAATTTTACTTTATGCAATTTGTGGGTATAATGGCCATACATGGGTTTTCCCATTCAAGGCAATGTCTCAATACACGGGATCTAATGTGTTCTTGGAGCAAAATTTAATGAAAAGAGAAATGTAATAATGGGAGTAATGAAAATATCATTATCGGTGGTCTGATTTTCCACATAGCGTCTGTCGTTGCTATGCAACCATGCAGCTTTTTTTGGGGGGGGGTGCATTTGTTCTCCATCGTGGATGTATTTTCCTGTCACTCCATCATTTATGTGTTACTTTTGACAAATTATATTACAGAGAGTAATTTAAGCAACACTTTTATCCTTTTTTATGAGTGATTGTGTGTGTGTGTGTGTGTGTGTGTGTGTTTACTCCATCAAGGATGTATTGTGGTATTGCCCCTTCAGTTTGTGTGTTTTCTGCATTGTAACTGAATTTTTGTTGACAAATTAGGCCCCACTGTACATTAGGTGGCCTTAACTACTATGTAGCCAGCAGCCATATCACCCTGTAGCTCAAGACTGGTTTCCCACTGAAGCTAAGCAGGGCTGAGCCTGGCCAGTACCTGGATGAGACCAACTGGGAAAACCAGGTAGCTGCGGGTAAACGTGTTAGTAAGGCCAGAAGGGGGGCTCACCCTGTGGTCTGTGTGGGTCCTAATACCCCAGTATAGTGATAGTGATGCTAAAAAAGAGCACCATCCTTCGGATGAGACGTTAAACTGAGGAACTGACTCTCTGTGGTCATTCAAAATCCCATAATGTCCTTCAGAAAAAGAGTAAGGGGTGTAACCCTGGAATCCTGGCCAAATTTTGGACATTGGCCCACTGCCAATCATGGCCTCCTAATCATCCCCATATAAGTTGTGCTTCATCCACACCCTTATCTCATCCAGACAGGCAGTGAGTGTTGAAGACATCGATCAGGGGTGTCCTACCCTGCTCCTGGAGAGCTACTAGCCTACAGATTTCAGTTCCAGCACTGCTCCAACACACCTGTCTGTAATTAGCTAGCACCCTGATTATTATAATTAGCTGGTTCAGGTGTGTTTGATTCAGGTTAGAGCTAAAATCTGCCGGAAGGTAGTTCTCCAGGACCAGGGTTGCACACCCCTGACGTAGATGATGTTGGTGAAATTACAGAGGTGTGTGTTTCTGATTTCATGTACAGTTGTGTGTCATCGGCATAGCAGTGAAATGAGACTCCATAGCGGCTAATGACGTGGCCAAGGGGGATGATGTAAATGATGAAGAGAATGGGGCCACGGACTGACCCCTGAGGGATCCCGCAGGTAACTGTGTGTTGTCGGGACCTTGCACTTCCAAGTGAGATGTACTCTGATCTGTTAGTGAGGTACGATTTAAACCAGTTAAAGCAGTGCCCGTGAGTCCATATATATATATATATATATATATATATATATATATATATATATATATATATATATATATATATATATATATATATATATATATATATTTTTTTTTTTTTTGAACAAATCTCAAAGTGCTACAGTTAAGATCATTTAAAATTGGGAAAATGCAAATAGATTTAATTGCTAAAAGACATAAGCTCTCCCAAAAATAAATGTTTTAAGTCTTTTTTTAAAAGTCTCAAGAGCTTGAGGTGTCCTCAGATGGTTGGGTAGGGCATTCCAAATCCGAGGAGCGGCAGAACATATATATATAATGTGACAGAGCGACTGCCTCTACCACATCAGTACCACCCCGTCCTTGAAAGTGTCGCCCTTCACCAGGTTCCCGACTGGTGTGGGTGAAAGAGAGAGGAGGGAAGCTGAAATTACTGAGAAATGGCTGTGAGTGATGAGGCACACCTGATTATCTTGAAGCCTCATCACCGCCACTGTTAAATGCTGAGCGTGGCTCTCTCCAGGAGGCCAGCCTCTCCCCTTGTGCATGCACGTTGGTGTCCTCGTAGTTCCAGGAAGGGAGCGCGGAGGGACTCCCCTGCCGTCCAGAATGGAAGTGCACACGTAACGCCGTTGACGGGCTAGTATGCCGGGCTGCTCTTCCCCTCGATATCCGCTGCTGAAGAGGACGAGCCGCCGCGTCAAAGCCGCAGCCCCTCAAAGCCTCGGACCAGGGAGAAGCGTGTGCGACCGCCGGACCCCGCCCCTTTCCGGGACCAGTTCCTGTTGCATCGAGGATACCAGATCCCCTGTTGTGTTTGTCAATTCCCCATTTGTGAACAACTTATGTTTGTTTATGCGAATAAATGCCTCTTCGTGGGCTGACGCCTCACCCACTGTGTCTGTCGTGTGCTCCTCCCGTCACACTGGTAGAGAATGCGGGCAGGCGGAGCTTAGACAGCGTACCAGCTGATGACGTCATTCCCCTTACGCTTGCGGAAGTCTTGGAACCCCGAACTGGGACAAAGAAACAATGGATACAGCCTCCCAACCACACGAGGGTAAGTGATGTTCCGTTTATTATCATTTACCCTGTGGTTGGTTGAGGCTCTCAACTAATACCAGTTCATTTCTGTCTGTTCCGTGCGCGGAGAGGGGGAGTGCCCGAAGCGTTATGCTGGAACCGCCTACTCCGACCGTTTGGGGCCTGGTTGAGGAAGTAGCACTCCCGTGTGGGCGGCAGCATTACCACGGGGATGACGCTTAGGGGAGGGGAATGTAACGGAGCGACTACCTCTCCCACATGATCAGCGCCACCCCGTCCTTGAAAGTGCCGCCCTTCACCAGGTTCCCGACTGGTGTGGGTGATAGAGACCAGTTCCTGTTGCACCGAAGATACAACATCCCCTGTTGTGTTTGTCAATTCCCCGTTTGTGAACAACTTATGTTTGTTTATGTGAATAAATGCCTCTTCGAGCGCTGACGCCACACCCACTGTGTCTGTCGTGTGCTCCTCCCGTCACAATATATATATATATATATATATATATATATATACACACCGTAATTCCTCAAATAAAGACCGGGGCCTTTATTTACCTGAACTGCCGATGGGAACCAGCTTTTATTTGAAGCAGGCTTTTATTAGGGGCAGGCCTGTATTTCTAATTCCATCTGTTTGAAAAAAAATGCTTTAAATTTGGGTCAGAATTACGGTAGCCTAATCGGTAATCACGAGTCAGTTTGAAAAATGTAAAATGTTTATTCCGCGCTTAATTTCTATATAGGCTGCGGTTGCTCGTGAGCCTCTAACCCAACGGATGACTCGGTGCTTTATTGTTGCACGTGAGGGAACAAAAGCTTCTTTAAGAATAGTTGTGTAGGCTTTAAGCACTTTTTATTTTAATATATCTCTTTACATAAACATTATTTTCTACTTTAAAAAAACTATATACTTTAGGTATTTTTCTAACCAAACTAGTGACTTTTTCATCCCAACGGATGACTCGGTGCTTTATTGTAGCACGTGAGGGAAAAAGCTTCCTTCCACTTAAGATGCAAGTGAGGGAAAAAGCTTCCTCTTAAGAATAGTTGGTCACTTTTAAGCACTTTTTTAATAGCTTACAGTAGCCTATGTCTCTTTACATCATTTTTTATACTTAAAAACTATAATTTCGTTATTTTTATGACCCAACTAATTAGGCTACTCATCCATGCTTCCAATAGTTTGCATGCACTTTTCTCAATCCATCATGGAGATATAACATTTTGATTTTGTATATTGTTTTTTAAACGGTCGTTCGTGTAGCCTAGTTCATATGACCCCTTTACAATATTCCAACAATATAGTTTATTTTGTAGCCTATCTGTATTTTGAGCTAAATGCAGAGAAGAGGGTCGCATACCGGACGCAAAGCTCAGCACCATGCCATGTCTTTAAAATTCGAACACATTATTGTGCAGGGACACATCCATCTGCGCAGGGCCTGTTGAAGCTGGTGGTGTGCGGAGTCCCAGACCCTCTCGCTCTCTCTCTGAACCAGTAGTCAATCGCTGGAACATCCGGCGGCTCCCCTGACCAGGGGAACAACGGAGGTTGGTAATCGAGTACACACTGGAAGGGGGTGAGCCCAGTGGTGGGTTGCCGCAGGGAGTTCTGTGCGTACTCAGCCCAAACCAGGAACTAGTTCCAAGATTCCTGGTGGCTGTGACAGAAGGTACAGAAGAAACGACTAATCTCTTGGATCTTCCGTTCCATCTGCCCGTTCAACTGTGGGTGATATCCGGCTGAGAGGCTGATGGTCCTAGGAGTGAGAAGAAGGTTTTCCATACCGTGGAGATTAATTGCGGCCCTCTATCCATCATGATATCCTCAGAATCCCGTAATATCTGAAGATATGGTTGAAAAAAAGTTCAGAAGTCTCCATGGCTGTAGGCGATCCCTCTAAAGGAATCAGACAACATAATTTCAAGAATCTGTCAATAATCACCAAAATGCAGGTACAGATATCAGAAGCAGGGAGGTCGGTGATGAAGTCTATTCTTAGGTGTGACCGAGGTCTGTTGGGAACAAGCAGAGGATGGAGTTTACCGGTGGGAAGACTTGCACGTAACTTCTGATGTCAACTGCCATGTCCGGCCACTAGAAGTGCTCCTTTAGCAGCGTGAGGGTTTCATTGAGCCCAGGGTGGCCAGTGCCCATTGACGTGTGGGATGTGTGGATAAGAAGAGTGCCCCGTGTCCAGGTTTTGTAGAGAAAACCTGGCGGACAACCCGATGGAGTGTTGGTGGAGGCATTGGAGAAGAGCATGGTTTCTTCAGATCAGATGATGGGATTCACAAAGAGTTTTTCAGGCAAAACCGGCTCAGATTCTTCAGCATTTTCCTCTGGACTGTAGAGACATGATAAGGTGTCCGCCTTAATATTCTTTGGCCCACTACAATAGGATATGGTGAAATTAAAGCGGGTAAAGAACAATGCCAAATATGCCTGTCATGGGTTTAGTCATTTAGCGTCTCTAAAATATTCCAGATTATTGTGGTCAACCAGGAATGGGTGTTAAGCATCCTCCAACCAATGCCTCCACTCCTCAAGGGCCAACTTGATGGCTAGAAGCTCCCTGTTGCCGTTCTCATAGTTGACCTCCAACAGGTTGAGTTTGCAGGAGAAGGCACATGGATGAAGTCTACTGCTGCTGGGACAAATCCACTCCTGGAAATAATCCTGGAAATCCGGAGAAATCCTGGAATACGGAGGGGGCATCGACCAGTCCATATGGCAAGACAAGGTACTCGTAGTGTCCAGCAGGGATCACAAAGGCTGTCTTCCACTTGTCCCTCTCATGTCTCCGGATGAGGTTATACATGCTGCGGAGGTCCAATTTGGTGAAGACAGTGGCACTATGGAGATGTTCTAGCGCTGCTGGAAATAGAGGAAGTGGATATTACCGGGATCTTGTTTAGTGCTCTGAAGTCTATGCAAGGCCGCAAGCTTCTCTCCTTTTTTGCCATGAAGAAGAAGCTGGAAGCAGCAGGGGAAGTAGGCGGGCGGATGTAACCTTGCACTTATTGGTGTATTCCTCCATGGCATTGTCTTCCGGTAGGGACAGAGGGTAAATCCTCCCACGGGGCACTGACTCACCCGGAAGCAGATCAATGGCACATTGCCATGGTCGGTGTGGAGGCAGCTTGGAGGCTTGCTTGGGGCAGAAGACATCATTGAAGGGGGCATAACATGGAGGGATGTCCACTTAATGTTTCTCTACTGGGCTTTCGATGGATGTGACACAGACTGACAGTTCTTCAGAACATGGAGAGGATGGAACAGGGAACGCAGAGTTCAGCATTCAACAGTTCGTAAAGCAGCTGTTGCCCCACTTCCTCCAGAACTAGCAGAAGTTTTGTTCAGCGTGAAGGATGCCCACTTGAAGCTGTGCTGGGCCGACACTAAAACACACTTGTCTTCGGCTGAGGGGTTTTCCAGTTATTGAGTGGATCTGGTAGATGGATAGCGTTCAGTAAGTGTTAGACACGTGTTTTCCAGTTGCATAGGCTCGTTGGCTGGTTTTGGAGGGCTGACGGACTCTGGCAGGCGGAGGGATGGTGTTAATAGTGGCTGGCCCTGGTGCTCTTCGAGACACGACTGCATATGAGTGTCGAAGTGAATGGAGAGTTGTATGAAGCATTTAAGCCCGATGGAACCCTCATATGCAGCCTTGTATCCATAGTCGTAGATCCAATCCCTGTCAATAAGTGGTTAACAGAGACTGTTTGTTCCATCTACTGGTTACAGCAAGTGTTCTTAATTGAAGAGCATATTCATTCACAGTCACAGAGCCTTGTTTTAAATGGTACAATTGCTCACCAATCAATGAATCCCAGGCAGGTTTCCCGAAAACCTCTTTGAAGTGGGAGACGAAACTGGAAAGTAATGGGATTTTTCTAGGACCAAAGAGTTTCAGCCCAGCGAAGCACCTTGCCATTTAACTGAGAAATAATAAATGCTTCCTTAGTGTGGTCATTGGGGTACAGGTGCAGTTGCCTTTCCAGGACCAGCGAACGTTGCAGAATGAATCCGTTGCAATCCTCTGCCAAACCAGAGAAGGGAGCCAGTTTAGCCATGGGACTGGCTTACACAGTTGGTGAAGGAGAGGTGGCGGTGTTGACGGAGGTGATCGCTGGTGGAGGTGCTGGTGGATTTGTGTTAAGTACTCTGCGTAAAGTGTCCACAAGCTCTTGAAATGGATCCGGTGTGCTCATTCTGGTGTTAAGCGGTTATGGCCTGGTCTTCTGTTACAATACAGAAGGGACTGAGACACAGGGATGCAGGTAACGGATGTTTATTGAACAACCAGAAGAGTAGCAGTGCAGGTGAATGAGCATGGAATTTCCAGGTAACTGAAATTAATAACTGAGTGATACTGTACATTTGCAGATGTAGCGGGCTGGAGACTGACTGGAGCAGAAAGCAGAAAAGACACAGGAGAACTTTATGATTAATTAATAATTATGATGAACTTTATGATTATGCCATTTTATGAATAATTGAAATATATTTTCTTACATACATTTCCTTTAAAGTGTCTTCTGGGTCACTGTGCAGATCGCATCTCGAGCTACATCCACCACATAAACATGGGAAAGAGAGACTTGAGATGCTAACCGTGTCATCTGGGTCACTGTGCGTCAGCTCCAGAAGAAAGAAGAGCAGTGGTTCCTCCCACCCGTCCCGCACCAGCATCTCAACACTGGGCCAGGTGAGTCATTAAAAATGCAACAATTACATTTGTATGTATGGGATTAGGACATGATTTCTCTTCAACAAATATGCAATCATTTGACCTCCTGGTTACGGGTGGACACAACCAAAAACATTCAACTGATTACCCACTTCTTCTGGGATTTAAACGAGGTGCACTTCAGACATGTGCACCGTGTGCAGCTGGACCAGAGGAGGACAGACATGCTGTCTGGACATACAACCAGGTATGATCACACACCTTTACATTATTTTCCATTATATGTTTTTGTTCAAGTTTTTCCTTTTTGGCATGTAATTAATACATTTTTGTTTATTATTTTCATTATTTAGACAGATATGAATGATTTGAATATAACAACAAAAGTGCCAGATAAAACTGAAATGTTCATGGACAATCTTTTAGTTGAACGACTCAAGAAGGAACATGCCAGGCACCTTCGGAAAGCAAAGAAGAAATAGAAAAGGAGGATGAAAGCAACACACAGGCAGTTACCCTCCCAAGGCTGATCTGGAGGGGCAAGCAGATGATAAGAGTCGTCAGACAAATGGAATAATTGAATAAAAAAATAAATGAATGATGTTAGGAGGTTTATGTTGGAAAGTCAGTTTGAATGCTCCAATTATGAAATGTTCTATTTGCAAGAGAAGTTTGAATTAAAACATAGTATAACTTATAGTTCAAACGTGCCTTGCAACAAAGTGTGTTTTTCTTATGTTCTTGTTTATAAGTGTTAATGAGCTAAACATTTCTTTTTCAGTTTTCAGTTTAAATGTTTGCAGATTTCTAACCATGAAATATTAAAAGGGGAAGTTCAAACTGACTGTCAGCTATAATAAAAGTTGGGTGGTTTTGACGGAGGACTTAAGCCTTCGAGTGTCCGCAGCAAAGAAAGACAAAAGAAATATATGTAGGCTTGTTGCAAAAGTTGTGGTAGCCTTGGACAAATATTATGATTGCTTGAGTCCAAGACAAGTAGCTTAATTTATAAGGGATTACTATATGATGATGACAGTCATAACTTCTTAAGGCTGCGCCCTAGTATAAAAAGCTTAGTACATTGTCTTTAAGGGCTGTGCTTATGTTATTTTTGCCTTTTTAAATTATTGTCTTTATATTATTCTGAAACTTTTTAAGTAAAAACAGAAACCATTCTTTGGTTATTCGTATAAACTATTCAATTAAGTTTTAGATAATTTTTTCCTGGAAATATCTTTATTGGTTTTAGTTTAGATATTTGTATTAGCAACCAGCCCAGGACACCGAGATTGAGCTGGATTAAGGACACCGCCGATGACCCTAAAGCAACTCCTGACATCTTTAACCCACACGTGAGAACAATGTATGATTGTTATGAGTTATGGGGATGTTTAAGATGTTTTAGGATGTTACAGCAGTATAAAAAAACACAACAATCTCCAAAACCCTAATATCCTCTCTTGACAACCCTGGCTTTTCATTGAAGTCATGGTTGTATCATTTAAACAACATCTCCTCCAGTCTACACACAGAAATCCAGTTAACCACTGCAAGAGAGTCTTCATCGTCAACACTACCTACATGCAATGAAGGACCTAATGCCATTCTCAAAGCATAAGGGCCATCACCATGGTTATTTATGACTTCACAAGGCTCCAACATTTTAGTAAAGTTTCCAATCAACCAAAAGTCAACATTAGCCATTATGCGGGGAACTTTAACCTTTGGCAGGTAAGGCCACTTACAAATCTCCTTTAGACACAATGTTGTCAGAACGTACAGGCATTTGTTTCTCTGTGAGCATTTGTGGAAGCTGAATAAAAAGTCTCAGAACTTCCAGGATCCGGGAATACATGTGTCTGGATTATCTGATCTCCTGTACTGGCCTTGATTTGAACTGGTACGACAGAAAACAGACAGCCCTCTTTTTTCCCGGCCCCTGTATGACTACATGTCTCGGTTGATCCTAAAAACTTGCATACTTCTGACTCATTGAAGACTATATCTGAGTTGGCTGTATTTCTGTCAACATGGAGTACAGTAGGATATTGCTGACTGAATATATGACTCATGTGCCTAGCACTTAAGCAATCAATAAGCTCCTTCTCCTTTAGAAAGTCGATCTTTTCCCTATGCTTCTTCCTTTTGAATTGTAGACAGTGCTCCAATACGTGATGCTTAGCACAACACACACATAAATGAATACCTTTAGAGCTGTCTGGTGGCAATTCTGTCCTCATATTCTTAGAGATTTCCCCCAATTCCATGAGTTTATAGTGACAAAGATGTTTTCTTTACCTCTGCCTTCTAGACATAGCTTTGGTCAGCCTTGTGCTAGTTGGCAAGTCTCTAATGTTATATGCAACTGTTCTCTACCTCTCTCTGAACTTAAAAGGTAATTAGACATAATTGCTCTCATATTGCTTGGCATATCAAACTCCTGAAGATATTGCAATTCCTCAGCGACGTTGCAACAGCCACGCAGAAAGAAAGCATAAGATTGCAAAGCATTGACATCCTCCCCTTTTATTGAAGACAAGGCTCTTTCTAAATAAGCAGTGGTGATCTTGTATTTATTGCCAGAGGCAGACAGTAGTGGAGTATTTTTACTTTTCACGTCATTTTATCTTTTAAGTATATCGGTGTTCTTCTTTGAAAAACTTCTACTTCACAACATTCCAAAACATAATATTGTAATTTTTACTGCACTGCGTTTCATATTGGATATCATTTAATACTTAATTACAATAAAAATGTAGTGCTGTATACTGTGGCGAGGTGAACGAGCGAGAGACATGGGAGGAGCGAGCGAGACCGGGGACGTGATTGCGAAAGAGCGTCACCTGCGAGCCACAGCGGTCTTGAGTTCTCTCATGAGGGAGCTCAGAGGCATTTAAGGACGAGCGACACCAGTGAAGGATGAGAGAGGACCAGGCCTGGATTTTACGTTGAGTTTTGTTTATGTTTTGTCATGTGTGTGCGGGCAGTCGTCCGTGAGGGGCTGCCCGCGT
Source organism: Pseudorasbora parva (assembly GCF_024679245.1). Taxonomy (NCBI): domain Eukaryota; kingdom Metazoa; phylum Chordata; class Actinopteri; order Cypriniformes; family Gobionidae; genus Pseudorasbora; species Pseudorasbora parva. The sequence goes on along the minus strand of NC_090193.1, from coordinate 3,690,742 downwards.
TACTTCCCGCGTTTTTGTTTATTTATTTTGAATTAAAAGTCTTTGAGTATTCGCCGGTTCCCGCCTCCTTCCTTCCCATCTATGAACTTTATTACATATACTTTTACTCAAGTAAAAGTAATTGAAATTTTACTTGAGATGTTTAATGTAATTAAGAGTTAAAGGTAAAAAAACAACAACTTTTATTTATAAAATGTAGTGCAGTAAAAATGACATTATTTATTATGCTTTGACATGTAGTGAAGTAAAAGTTTTCCAAAGAAAAACTCTGATAAAGTATATACTTAAAAAATGTACTTGAGTATAGAAAGTTAAAATACTCCACTATTGTCTGCTTCTGCATATGTGGTGGTTATAAGAAATGAATAAATAATAGTAAATAAATATGTAGTGATAAAATAAGGGAATATATTTCTCAAGTGTTTAGCAATAAGTGTTTTGGCTTTTCGGACGATTGATTGCTTTTCCCTTGTGAGTGTTTGCCTGCGGGGGGAGGGGGCGCGCTGCTTAAACAATACACAGACTCTGATGTTTGAAGCAGCAGCTCCGTGTCCTGAGTTTTATTTAAAGGGGGGGTGAAACACTCAGTTTCAGTCAGTGTCATGTCAATCTTGAGTACCTATAGAGTAGCATTGCATCCTGCATATCTCCGAAAAGTCTTTATTTTTTTTATAATTATATAAGAAAGATGCGCTGTTCCGAGTCTTTCCGAAAAAAGCAGAGCACGTGGGGGCGTATCGTGTGAGCGGAGCTAAATAATGACGTGTGCGCGCCGCTGCTATTGTGTTGAGTGCGTCGTAAAGCTGTGTCATCCCTAACAGCGGGAAAAAACTTTATTCAAAATAAAAATATGGCTTTTAATCAGATACAGCCATACATCTATGATCCGGAATCAGACCCAGAGGCTGCAGTTGAACAGGAGCAGCAGCAAAAACGACTAGAGCAGGACGTCTCTATGTGGTACAAGTTATACACTAACTATATAATATGCTTAGCGGCTTGTGTTATTTACATATTTATACTTGAATTATATCGTCGTATTTTTGTCTTTGAAGGTGTACATGTGGGAAGTGTACAAGTTCATCTGTCATGCGCGCTAGTTGTGCATTTTATGCTATTGATGGAGGCCATGTGGTGGGCGCAAATCTAATAAAATATGTATTGAATAATTAAGGCAATAAGTACAAGTTATAAATTGCAGTTGACTGTGAAGATGAGAGTTTGTACTAAAAAATGTATTAGAGACTAATTTTGGCTGAATTGAACGCATTGTGAGGGTTCATTCAAATGTAACAAAACGAGAAACATGTTGAATACATTATGTATATTATATGTTATAAATTAATTATTTTATATTACATATGTTAGTTTGTGGACAAAGTTTAGTCAATGGGAAAACTATGTAATCCCTTTTCTATATTGTACTTCTCTTAAAGTGATGCTCTGTCATTTATTGAAGTAAATATTCTTGAACCGGTTTAAATGACTGAAAAGAAAGAAAAAAAATACACAGACTCTGATCTTTGAACCAGCAGCTCCGTGTCCTGAGTTTTATTTAAAGCTACACTGTGTAACTTTTTTAGTTTATTCCTAGCTAAAAACACTTAGTTCTTTCAAAAATATGTGTGCTCATTAATGTATATTTACTTCTTTTAAGTAATAAAGTATTCTCGTAAGTTTATAATATGCCATTGAAAATACATACGGGTGAGGGGTTCGAATGCCGGTCGCCATGTTGCTCCGCCATCTTGAAAGTACAGTAGCCAAAGAGGGCAATACCCGTAAATTCAAGCTTCGCCTTTCTCGTTTTAACAGTCGATGGCACCGTGTCAAATGTGAAAAGAGGGATTGCCTTGTTATCTTGGACTAAATCGGCCACCGTAGGAGTTAAAACGAAATCACAATTGAGAGGAACAGAAACTAATGTTCACTGGATGGTCAAATAGCTTTACACCGCTAGATGGGGGGAAATATCACACAGTGGAGCTTTAAATTTATATATTTCCCCCTCCCCAGGGCAGTGAGGGGTACTACACATATTGCCAAAATCTTCCTGCAGTAGTTGCTTTCCCTTAAAGGGATACTTCACCGCGTTTTCATATTAAACTATGTTATTCCCTTAACTAAAACGAGTTGATACATAACTCTCTCGTCTCAGTGCGTGCACTTAATCTTTCTGACGCGCGATGACGTTCTGATAGCATTTAGCTTAGCCCACTAAGCCCAGTTCATTCACTATGGTACCAAACAGAGATCAAGTTAGAAGTACCAAACACCTCCCCCTATTTAAATACAGTTACACGAGTAGTTGAACGATCAAGTATGGTGACAAAATAAAACGTGGCGCGTTTCTAATCGGATTAAAAAGGAGAACTATAATGTATGGCGGATTAGCACTTCTGAGAGTACTTCGGCTTGGCGCAGTAAAAATTCCCAGCCAAAACATCTTCCCTCACATCTCCCTATTGACAGAAATGAGAGAGTGAGGGGGAGGTGTGAGGAAAGATAGCCTGACAAGCCAGACCCGCATCAAGATGTTTGGTCTGGAAACTCACCATTGGCAGCTCAATCCGAGGGGCGGATAAACGGTTGTCTTTCAAACTCCCTCTGCACGCGATAGGATAGCGCTACACCAACCAGAGCAACGAAGGTGAAACAGAGCTCGCTGACAGATTAAACATTCACTGTATCCGGTCGGCTAAACTCTGAACACATCTTCCCTTTTTAAGAATGACTTCAGTGCCTTTCTTTGTTCTTTTCTCAGAGAAAAGCTTAGCTCCAAGTCTTTCAGAGTCGCGGTCAGATCTGATTCGAAAGACCGCCGCCAGTTTCTGTGTTAACTAGAAGCACGCAAACGCAACTCGGCCGTCGTCATTATGGCCCCGCCCACCGACTCTATACATGTGTAACTGTATGCTAAATGCTATCAGATCATCACTGCGTGTCAGAGAGATTAAGTGCACGCACTGAGACGAGAGAGGTGTGTATCAACTCGTTTAAGTTAAGGGAATAACGTAGTTTAATATGAAAAGGCAGTGAAGTATCCCTTTAACATAGCCAAAGTCAGGGTTCATGTGTAGGCAACTACATACCAACTACCTTGGGATTGCAGGTCTATCTAGCCCTAGTGAACTGTTCAAAGTAATATAAGCAATCAACCACTACGGCGTGCATTCTCCTCCATGCTACAATATATTAAACATATTGAAAAGGATCTCCATCAAATAAAGGAATCTCTCTTGCTGGTAAAGATAAGCCACGTTGCTGTTTGACAAGAGCTGCTATTTTGTTTTACCTAGTGACAATGTCAGTATATGGACTCTCAATTTGTGAGAAATCAGATCAGATGAACCTTGTCCATGGTGAACTGAAATGTGCTGATAAATCCTATCAGATGCAAAATGTCTATGAGGTTGAACTGATGTGTCTCCTAGTGCATGCTGGGAATTTCACCTGTCTGAGTCCATACATTCCTGCCAAGGCTTCTGACGAATGTGCTTGTTACGGCACAGAAAAGAGGCACACACTGCTGGTACTTCATTTGCTGTTTTGCTACAACTAACAAGCTCAAAAACCTTTTCTTTTAGATTTTTGTTATGAAGTAAAAGGTAGGCCTTTTGATGGGAGTTACCTGAAAGTGAGAAGGAAAAACATGACATGTGGTTTAAGGCAAAAATAATTGCAAATAATGATTTTATATTTCTGAACTTAAAATGTGGGTATGTGTTGAAAATGGTGAAATTACTTCAAATGAGGGTTGGTTGAGGGGGTTAATCCAGATGATAGTATTTGAAATGTTGGTGGCAAACATTCAAGCAAAGCGAGTACATGCAGTAGTGTTTCTTCTTTAATGCTCGTATTGGCAGTATTAAAGGAACAGACAGGACTTGGAGGAGCAAGAGCAGATGATTAAGAGGAAAAAGGAGCAACTGGAGCTGAAAGCAATGCTAGCAGAATCTAATGCTATACTAAGGCAGTATTTTTAACTTAATGTAAGCTGTAAAGTCTTTTACTTAAAACAGCTGAGGGATCCTGGACGGTGCTTGTTAATGGACGCGCACGTCTGGCTTGTTATTCACTGCAATGCCCACACACACACATTAATATGCTCGTAGTCGTAGATTTATTTTACTGTGACTGGTCTTCATTTTAGGTAAGCAAGAATTCCAAACAAACAGGCAATAAATTCACAGTTCCAGTTCTTTACTGGTACATATTTCCACTTGCAAATCATGGCATTCCTTCAACAATACCTTTTAAACCTGAAGGAAGGTTCCCAACTATATTCTGTACCCAATAGTGACCCCTACCGGACACACACTTACATGACAGTTTAAAATAGACAAAATGGCTCTTACTGATTTTATTTGCAATATTCTCAAGAAATGCAGTCTGTTGCGGTTACGTGTGTGTGTGTGTGTGTGTGTGTGTGTGTGTGTGTGTGTGTGTGTGTGTGTGTGTACACTGATGAACAGGAGAAGGTAAGGAGATCGCTTTGAGCTGGCTGGTTATGTATTGGTCATTTTTAACCAAAAAAAGTTACAGACTGCAATTTTAACTAATGTTAGGATTAATAAATACTGTAACAAATGTGTTGATCATTGTTAGGCAGTGGATTATGATATCTAATGGAACCTTGTAAAGTGTTACTTGTAGTTTGTCTTAAAAGATTAATGGATGCTAACAATTTGAATCACTTATCACAGGAGACAGTGATCCATTTGTACTTTTAAAGTAATTTCAAATATATGATTAAAACTTAAACTATTATTAATTAAACTAACAAAAATATCACAATATCTTATAAATATGGACTAAAGATCACAAGAATCAAAATTTAATCTGATAATCATCGATGGTTTACAATACTGCTGTTCTGGATCATTTCACCGCTGAATTTAAAGAAGGTTTGGTAACACTTTAGACTAACGGTCACTAATGCAGGAAGTAATGCAGGACTAATAAATACTGCATTAACACTTCTGCTACTACTAATAACTATAGAAACAAGATTAACTAATCAGTAAGTAATATCAAATTTAGGAGCCCTGTTATGTAATCAATAATTACTGAATGATATTAGCCTTATTAATAACTATTAACTGACATTATTCTGTCTGAGACGTAATCAATCATCTTTTTTTAGTCGGAATATAGCCATAAAATGCATCACTAATTACTCGTGTTACTCTGCTGAAACTGAGACTAGTGATTTGGAATATTTTTTTAAGTAAAAAAAAAAAAAAGATATCGCTTTAAACAGGTGATTGATTATGATTTCACTTTTTAACTTTAGTGAGTGTGTAATGTTGCTGTTTGAGCATAAACAACATCTGCAAAGTAACGGCGCTCAAAATTCAAAGCAAAGGGAGATATTTTATTTTAAAGAAATTGCTTTTAAGGACTACAACAAACGGCTGGTAGGGATCAAGAAGTCCTCGCTGCAGCCTGTAGCACGATGACGTACTGGATCAGATCCAACGCGTACTGGACGTGCATGCGCGGTGGTTTCATTCACAATTCGATGACGTCATATACGCATGCGCAGAAGAGTTTTGGGAACATCATTGAATGCACAGGAGAGTTTGCTGGATAGATAAATACTCAAACCGCTCGCGCATAAATAATGATTAATAACATGCTCACGCCATCAGGACACGCGGTTTGCATTTTTCCTTGAATGTGTAGGCTACTGGTATTTTAAAGTTCTTTACAGATCGTGTTGCATTGAGGATTAAAGTGACATCATTAACCTTAAACTTTACATAAACCCCGCCCTCGGGAACGCACATCATGACAGAATATGCTAATCAATGACGCGAAGATAGTTAACTTCACATCAGCTATACATCAATTCATCAACTAACCATTCAGAAACATCCTGTCTCATTCTACATGTCTCTTCTTGAGTCTCCCCATCATTGTCCAGCTCTGGTTTGAACATTAAAAGCTGAACAGTTTCCTTTCTAGATCTTGAAGCTCCGCCCCCATAAGCAGCAGCTCATCTGCATTTAAAGGAAAATCAAAACGGCAAGTTTTTCCTTTCCCTCAAAAAGTGAACATTTTAACATACTATAAAAATAATCTATGGGGTATTTTGAGCTAAATCTTTACATCTGGGGACATCAGCAACTTATTTTACGTATTGTAAAAAGGGGCAATAGCAATCAACTAAAATAATGGTCCACTTGATGCAATTTATAACCATCTTAAAAGTAAAAAAAAGAAGCTCACGTCTCAATGACATTAATGTTGTGATTAGTAATTAATTAGTAATTCTTTATAATGTGTCATCATAGTTACCTATTAGCTCTTAGTGATGCCAATCTCCTTCAGTAATTATTAGGCTACCTAAGGAACTATCTCAGTCCTAAATTCGATATTACTTACTGATTAGTTCAACTTGTTTCTATATTAGTTAGTATATCTGAAGTGTTGATACTTCTCATTGGTCCTGCATTACTTCCTGAATAATGATGGCTCATTATTCTAAAGTGCTACCGAAGGTTTTTACTCTGTTATTGTCGCATGCTGGCTGCAGAGTCGAGGAGGAATAGTATCTAATCGCAGCAGTTTTCAACAGTTATTTAAACAAACCTCAGGATACCGAACAGAATAACCATAAAACACTACAGTAAGGACAACTGAACTGACCCAAACACAGGGTTTAAATACACAGAGCAGACAAAAGAGCTAATGAGGTAACTACAGGACTACAGGTGGACAGGATTAATCGATACACACTGTAAACGAGGTCAAACTAAAACACAATAAAAACTAAACCAGTACAGAACCTAATCGTGGCATTTGGACGTGTTTGTATTCACTGTATAGTTACTATTTTAATTTGTATTATTATTATCATTGTTTTTATTTTAATTAGCCAATCAGTATTTGTTAATATGTCTTTGCTAAGAACTTACAATTGTGCTCAGTATGTGAACCACAAGATGGCGCGCTTACATCAATAAAAGATAGAATTGCCTCTCAGTTAATGAGTTGGATTTGAATTGAAATGCATTAGAATGACAGAAATAAAATTTAAAGGAACAACACAGGTGGCAACATTTTGGTAGGCTACAAAAACTGTTCATCCACAAAAAGAAGCTTAATTTAATCAATATAATGAAACATAAATTAAATACCTTTGGTCTGCCGTACCGTCTATAAAAGCCTAAATACTTTTTATTTTTAAACAAGTATACCCTTTTTTTTAAATACTATTTTTTTAAACAATGTATTGCCAAGTCAATATTTAAAGTATGTCTTGACAATCTTTCCTTTTCAGCTAAGTATGCAAATCTGTATTTTGTTTGCCACCTCAGTCGATCTACTACAATTGAACTGAAGACATTCTGTCTGTCTTATGTCAATAACATGAAAATCCTAAATGTATAAAAACTAAATGTAATAATTCATTTCTAAGCTAAACGATCAGATATTTGTTTTAAAACAGATCAACCCATTTTAATGAGCATTCTGTTTGCTATTATAATATCTTGCACAGAATGTTTCTTTGCACACAGAAGTAGTTTAGTTTCACTGGGTTTCTATAGTTACTAACAGAACTTTAGTGAGTTAACCTGCTTTTTGGAACCTTAAACTGAGCTTAAAGGGTTAGTTCACCCTAAAATGAAATGTCTGTCATTAATTCCTCACCCTAATGTCGCTCCACACCCGTAAGACCTCCGTTCATCTTCACACACAGTTTAAGATATTTAATATTTCGTCCGAGAGCGTATGCAAGTGCATCCGCGTTTGTTTTCAAACCTCAAATAAAGATTCAAACGGTTATGAATCAGCGTATTGATTCATAATTCGGATCGCGTGTCAAACTGCTGAAATCACGTGACATTGGCGATCTGAATCATGAATCAATACGCTGATTCATAACCGTTTGAATCTTTATTTGAGGTTTGAAAAACGTTATTACAACGTAAACTACAACGTAAAGTTGTAGTTTCTGTTATTTTTGGACCCAAATGTATTTTGGATGCTTCAAGAGACTCTAATTAACCCACTGATGTCTCATATGGACTACTGTGATGATGTTTTTATTCCCTTTCTGGACATGGACAGTATAGTGTGCATACACTTGCATAGGCTCTCGGACTAAATATAAAATATCTTAAACTGTGTGTGAAGATGAACGGAGGTCTTACGGGCGTGAAACGACATAGGGTGAGGAGTTAATGACAGAAATTTCACTTTTTGGGTGAACTATCCCTTTAACACTGTTTGC